>NC_139579.1:29434736-29449736 GCF_946808225.1 Silurus aristotelis
GTACAAAAGGATTGATTTAATTACTTGGAGTGGGGCTGTGGCATGGAGAAGTCTTGTTAGCGTGAAATGAAAGGGCCGCACTAGCCTCGCGCCGGCCTGAAGGAAAGGAGTTTGGCTTTAGGCACAATACCTAATCTTGGGATAAAGCTGAGTCCATTGTGGCCCATGAGGCCCGTCGCTAGCTTTCAAAATGGACACAACACATTTTTCCCTCAGTTAGGCCAAACTGGTTAAGTGCAAACCTCGTTCCCCTGCGAGCTTTTTAAGCGAGCACAGAGAGCAAGAAAGCAACAAGGCATGTCACGGGCTTAGAAAAAGAAAAAAGAAAGCCAGAGATAAAAATGTAGAAGAGAAGTCAATAGTGTAAATCTCACATTATGGCAGATGGAGTAGTATTAATTAGTGTACACTTCTTCAGCACACATATATCGAGTAGTGCCGGTGTGAACACTATTATCAGTACTAGCGGTTTAATTGTCATGAACCAGGCATCGCTATTCGGATGTTCAGAATAGCACAGTATTAGCGTACTGTATTATAAATACAAATTATGCTTAGCACAGCATTTTAATACACCATATAATTAGTATAAGTTGTACTAGAGAAAGTATCAGTAGTACCAGAATCATTAGTTGTCCAGTACTGGCATTAACATTACATTTGTATACAATATTAGTATACTATAGTATTACTATATACTAATTAAATACTAGCTATTAGAGGTCAAAAATCATACTGCAATATTAGTGTCATGCGATATAATAATTATATATAATATATAGTATTGTTAGCAGGAATATTTACCACGGAATGATTACATTAATAACGTACATACTGCACAATATTCTAATAAAAAAAAAGTATAATATAGAGCTTGTTAAATGAGAATATAGTATACTAATATTATATTAAATACTGACTATTAGCAGTTGATACCATGATACGAGTGTCTGTATATATGAAATACTAACCACACATTATTAATGCAGCTATATTGGTATTAATAATGCAATTAATATTAATATAGTATTAACTAACATAACATAAGCATTATTTCTAAATGTATTACTACACGTTGTTAAATAGATCTGATGTTGGTTATACACTGATTCCCATAGCAGATTTTCAACTCTTATTACAATTCTAATGATAATAATACTAACACAGTATTTACAGTAAATTACTGTATGATATTACTATGTTAATTAAGTATTGATAAGTAAATATAATAAGTAGTATTAGAAGTGTAATGAATATTATTAATACTAGCTGTCAAATTAATACTTATCAGGAACCTGTATCATTAATAGTATTGTTTGTGTTGAAATGTATGAGTAGGTTTGATACAGTAGTGGAGTTTAGCAGTAGTTATAAAAACATAAGCGGTCAACGTCTCCTAGTAATACTAGTTGAACAGAAATTATGAATAGTTTCCATTTATATAGCAGTTCTTGACAAAGTAACGAGTGAGACACAGCGATGAAATTAATAAAACACCAAAATGTTACTTTTATAATGTCGATTTTAAAAACAGAAAAGTGAAGGGGAAAAAAAAAGGCGGAAAACATCTTCCACCAGCAGCACTGTTAATATTTTAAGAAATGATTACTTTTTAATGATGCAGAATTGTATAATGGTTCGCTTGGTGTTCTAGAAGCTCACTGGAACACCAAGCAAGGAGTGAATAGTAGCGGTAGTTAACAAAATACTAACTGAAAATACTATTGGAGCAGCTAAAAAAAAAAACAAAAAAACAACCAACCTCCAGGTTTCCTTTACAAAATTGATAATTTTCTACACAGAGATCATATAAGGATATCCGTATCATGCGATGTTATAATATGTAGTAAAACAAGCTTTGTGTCTCGGGTTCAAAACCGAGATACATGAATTCGTCCATTAATTTTTGAAAATCCACAGAAAATTAGTTTTTTGATGTTCTTTGGTTTCTGTGCTACCGAGAGCAATTCCAATAGACTCTACCACACCGACTGATCAACACTTGCTGAACACAAGTATTTAAAACCCTGAATAAAGCTCCGAGCGGGTTTTCAATTTGCCACTGGTATTGTTGCCCCGACGTTGCTTGCTTTGCGGCTTAAGAGAAAGAATTCATAACCATAAGCGCTCTTAAACTGTGGGGTGAGGAGCTACCGGGATCGACAAAGTCGCTTTTAATGAGAGAAAAGTCCGCGGCTATACATACAGCGTTATCGCGCCGTCATTCATGTAATTGTTTGAAGATAGGGTTCCCTCTAATATGTCACACTTGTCTGTCTCCTTACTGCTGAGAATGCAAACAGCCGCTCTGCAAACAACCCGGATTCCCGAGCTAACGCCTAAGACGCCCCAAACTCGAGGGGTAAAACAAACAGCCAGCTTATAATAGATTTCCCCGTTTTTTTCCGCTGCCGTTTACACAAAAATGCTCATTTTTCTTCCATCATTTCACGTTAGAACAAAAGCAAGAGTGATGTATAAAATTCTTCATTTTCTGTCTGTCAACCTTCGGCGATCGCAAATGTCTGTCTGCGACCCCCCACTCTATTAAACTGCATTAAAAAAAAAAAAAAATCAATAAACATTATCACAAACTGACAGACTATCGGCTAGCCAGGGCTGCACCTTTCGCCTTAATCCCTGGCCGCTATCGCACGGTCTGGACAGACAGTTTACGTTACAAAACAACTATTACGCTTCTTGTCACTCCTGCTGGAATATTAAAGTGATGCATATAGCGATGGACAAAGTGAACGACGCACGAGGACGAGTTTAAGGTGAAATCATCTGAAAGCTTGTTGCATCGATTATAAATAAATTGCACTTGTGAGTCCGGGATTAATAGTAAATCAAAGTGAAATCAAATACAGAGAAATGTTTGAAAATTGTATATATTGTACAAATGCTTTCTGTCCAAGCCAACAGGTGAATTTCATGCCCTGAATTATCCTAATAACAAAAGGAACCCAGGTTTCTAAAATGAGCCTCTTGGGTTTGGGGGTAAACACAGATCCCATTCTCCTACTTTCCTTCTTATTTCGACTATTCCTATAACTTGGTTTGTGTGCTCCACTTTGGGCCTGTATCAAACACAGAGCCTGAGCTCAAGGGCTTTTGGGTGGGGTGGGGTGGGGTGGGGTGGGGTGGGGGGGTGGTGGGGGGAGCAGGACCCTTCAGGTAATTAATATTACACGAGTGGCAGATGAGAGAGTGGTGCAAGAAAGATCACCTGGTGAAGCCCTCAGGAAGAAAAAAAGGTGTTTCATTAAAAGGGCCTGAAGAATAAAAAGGCAGGAACAATGCGTTTTGGCACTCGTGCTCAACAGGCTCTCCAAGTCGTGGCTCGGATAAGAATGGCAACCTATCCCGGGTTAATAATCTCATAACAAAAGCTAAAAGACATCATCCTATTAACTAGTGATCTCCAGAGCTAATGCGAGGTACTTCCCAATGCCTTTTCTAGAGAACGCTGCTGTTAAAGAGAGAGAATTCAGGTTCCACCCCCCAGCAGGGGACCCGGCAACTTCTTTCACCCTTTATCTCATGCCCTTGTTTGGGACCTTTCAAGTGGACTCTGTGATGTGTCAGCGATATTATTGAGCTTTAGCACCCAAAAAGGAAAAGTTCCCCCTGTATTCTGAAAAAAATACACAAGGCCGTTTTGTTAGGACGTGTTCACGATTCGGAGATCGTTCGAATTCTCGACTCGTCCCCGAGGAAGAAAGTTACCGACACGTTAAAATCCCACCCCTCCACCTTCAACCCCCATGACACCGTCTCCATCTCCCTGTTGCACATTTTTACTCCCCCCCCCCCTTTTCTTCCATTTCCCTCTCTCTTTTTTCTCGAAGGGAAGATTAAATGAGTGACGCTGGCTGAAAGGCTGCGAGCCGAGGCGACACAAAAAGCGCTAAAAATTCTCATTTAGTTGTCTTTATTTTGCTAGCGCCATGTGGTCCTTGAAGATGTTGAAAACATGGGAAGCGAAGGAAAGATCAGAGCCGGCTCATTAGCATCGGGACAGAATTGGAGAGGCCGTGATGTATAGCAGCCCTGCTCTAGAGCTCCAGCGCGAGCGGTTGGTGGTAAGCTCTCCGTTTCATTGTGCTTTTGTCTTTTCTCTGGGTCTACCACACAGCAGGGAGCTACACTAGCCCTGGGTTACACAAGAGAATTATAGGGAATTTTATTTTTTTAATAATACAGAGTGTACTGGAAACACTGAGCGATGACGACTCGACGCTTCCACGATGTCCATATTTCTTCCGTGCACTTACATTATGGGTAATACACACCAGGATATTATAATCTTATTCCACAGAACTGCTGAATTCTTGAGTCTATTCGGAAGTCGTTGATTAATTTTCTATAACAGCTGTAATTCACATGTTCTTCTAACGTGTTCCTGTTTCTATAGTAACAGCTAAATTTAGAAAGACTAAATTTAGGTTGGACTCTCAACAAAATCTGTACCTATTAATGTAGACGTGCTGATATGAAGATTAAACATTAAAAAAAAGGAGTCTCCAGTGTCAGGGAGTTATCCGCTAGAGGAAAGTCTTCAGTACTTTGTCTGGTTTTCCTGTGACAAGTTAAAAGTCGAAGGTTCGACTTACGATTTTTCGATCTCACGATGACTATAGCGATAAGACAAAATCGCACAAATATTTACATTTTCGTGCAGCATGGGCGCATTTCCCGCCTTGTGGTGCCCAACTCTCGGCACAGTTCAGTTGTCTCGGTGTGAGCATTATTTTTACTGTGTTTTTTGGTGTTTCAAAGCCCAATTTTTGTCTATTTAGCGACACCACCGGACACAGAAACAGTGTGTCTGGCTCCGGTCCTCCACTAACAAACCGCGCTCGCCCACTGCCACACATATTTATATATTTATATACTGTATAGTTTATACATTACGACAGTGTAAATTGCTCTGTTTTGCTAAATTATGCACTGTAATTTGTTAAAATGTTACAGTATACTACCCCATACTGAACTCCATGCTTTAAAACATTTATGTTTACGCCATTTAGCAGAAGCCCTTGTCCAGAGCGACGTACAAAAGTGTTTGAGTTTCTATCAATGAATATATTTACACTGGTACGCTAGATTACAAACTTAAGGTTAATCAGCCTACAGCTCTGTTGAGAACATTTAAAAGATTTTTTATGTTAAAGACAAAGCGAAGTTGGAAAACTGCTAGTTTAAGTGTTTCAGGAAAAGGTAGGTCTTCCCCTGTCACTTGAAACTCCTGGCTAGTCTAGACCATGTTTCAACATTTACGAGTTACGATGGTGTCATGGAAAAGCATCGCCATCGTAAGTCGGGGACTACCTGTATATACATCAGAAAACATGACACATCTAAGACCTATAAGATGAAAAGTCAGTTGACATGATGCTATAGGAAAAACAGTCATGTTGAGATCGAAAAGGTTGGGCCATGCAACACTTTTGAAGTTGGTGTACTCCTTATTTACTTTCCTTCACTGACAGAATATCTGACAGGATTTTCTTGTAAAACAACAGCATAAGGTTTCAAATAACAACATGCCCCCGCTTAATCAAACATGGTGGTCATCTAGCGTGCCGTCTGTTAGCAAACAGAGCTAATCCTGCACCAATAATCATGCTGTTCTGGCAGCTAATCATCAGAGAGGCGTGGAAAAAAAAACCCTCGGTGCCAACAGTCTGCATCTCCATTTCACTTCTGCCGTGTCTAGCTGTAGCGAAATGGATAAAGGTCTAGATGGACGGGTTTATCGGACCCGTCCTGGTGGTTGGCCCACTATCTCGAACGATGACCCCGAAATATGTCAACAGCTCATTTCCCTCAGAGCAGCGAGGAAACTCCATGCGAGTCGTAATCTGTTGCCCCTTAAAGCCCTACATTCAAACGCTGCATCTCAGCATCTCTCCACACTTTCGCAAAAGTCGCGCTACACCAGGTATTGCTAAATCTCTCTGGACGCGTGAAAATACAAAAATAATACAATAATAAGCGAGTATCCTTTCTCACGTAGTTAAAGGTACCAGATACTTCAGGTTGAGGAATAGTAACTATTAAATGTATTGCTATTTAAATACTGTTTACCTCGAGTCATATTAATCGAACAACTAAAAGAAAACACAGGACAAACGTTAATATTTATACGTTAATAAACGTTTTGGCGTTAAGAGATGTCGAGAATCAATTTGGGTAAATTCATTAATAATATTTTTTTAAAGCTGATGTCATTTCTGATGCGAATTTAAATTGTAAAGATTATTAATTTTTGCCCCCCAAAATGGACGACCCTGCAGTATATCGTTTGTAGATTTCTACGACAACAAGCTTCCAAAGTGGCCCAAAGTGGTCAGTGTCAATACTTTTGGTGGCGCAAAAATCTTCTTAATGCCACGCTGCCTCCGAAAGTGACTCGGATCACATGTTACCAAAGTGATCAACAATCGAAGCAACAATAGCTACAGCAGGGAGGGAGGGGACTGGGAGGGAGAGGGGGAGCTCTGGGGCAGAATAAATTAATACTTGATTCCTCCAGCTTTGATGGAATTAGCCGTACTCCTTTTCTCAATGTGCCATGTGAATGTTCTTGCGTTAAATGATTTTTTTCTTCTTTTTCCTCCATTCATCTCCTTTTTTTTTTTTTTTGACAAGTGAGGCCACCCAGCAGAAAGCAACTGATGCAAAACCCCCGAGTAATCCCTGCGTTTATCTCTCCACCGTGGTTAGTCGGAACACAGTGGCCATTATCTAGTGGATTTGGGCAAACTTTCATTTATTTGTTGGCCTTGGGTATTCCCCCCCCCCACCTCCGACTCTGGTGCCTGGGTTTAGGATTGCAATCCACAACCACAAGCACCCCCACACCCCCTAAACCGCAACCCAACACCGCTTGCCATTCCTATGTAAATAGATTTGCATAGAGCCACAATGCATCTATCTGAGGCACTGATTAGTTGACAGAGCAGAGGCCTGTTGGCATGAGGGGTGAAGGGTTGGTGCATGTTGAAAACAGAATCTCCTCGAGCACTGGGGAAGGAAGACATGCATATGGATCTGGTTTTGCATGTGAGGAAAATCTTCGACGCGGCCAAATGGAACCGTTTCAGTTGGACTCTCGTGAACGCCGCTGTAAACAAGTCGACCTCTGCCAACCATTGGCTGTAATCATTACTGCTATGTGGGATGAATGTAAAAAAATAAAAAATTCTGGAAGGTCTGTTTTTTTTTAAATACATTTGCTGTGGATTTCTCATTTTTGTTGTTGTTTTTTTTTACAGGACACATGTTTACTCCTCCCACTATAGAGGTTAATCTGTCTACCTACAGAGCTGACGAACTAGCGCAACACTCTCGGCGTCATGTCCCCCCACACACTCCCCTCAGTAACGTCCTTCTTTCGTGTTCCTTTAATGGATTAATGCATCGCTGTGGAACCTACACTCGACTAACGGTTCTGAAAATTGACGCGACATTTCGAGCAGCATTTGACGTACCTGGGGAATACGCAACCAAGCGCAAGAGTAAAGAATACAAACCTAAATAACAAAGAAGCATAATGACACCTGTGTAACACCTCATGCCTGTCCTGAATCAAATAAAAGGTAACAGAAGCGCACAAAAAGTTTAATACAAATAAATAACGATAGAAGAAGCTCTAAAATCCCTAGAGACGATGAAACACGTTGAGAATCAGCACCACTGGTCATCTTTATAATAATTGGCAACAGCGACAGGTTCAAATAAGTAAAACAAATAAATAAAGGTTAGATATTATGTCAGTGCCTCTAATATTTTGAACACAATGACAGAAACCCTCTAAAGGACAAAATGCACAATAAATAATGTTATATCTATAGACATTTCAACCACAATGTTCTTGTGACACTACAGGACATTAATGATGAAGGAGAAGTAGATGAGGACAAATAAACAAAAAACAGGATGAACTAATGAGGAGATGGAAAAAAAAAAAAGGTCGATAAAGAAAATAGGGAACAGTAAGCGGAAGAGGATGATAAAGAGAAGGAAAAGGTATAGAAAAATTTAATAATGAAGATGATGAAGAACGAGACAAAAATTTTAAAAAAGAGACGATGACAATGCAAAGAAAGGGTGGAAGAGGAGAAGGAAGAGGAGAAAGGAGAAGAAAGAGGAGGTTAAAAAGAAAAAGAAGAGCAGCAATATGAAGACGGGTAGAAAGAATAGTAGTGTCCTATAAGACCCGTGTGTGTGTTTTAGTGTGTGGAAGGATGATGATGATGATGATGACGATGACGATGATGGAAGACAATCAATACCGTTTTTCATTAAGAAAATACATTTCAGTATAAACGACGTCTATTACTTAATTACGTGTAAACAAATTCAACATGCCAACTTCACAATCGGTTACTATTGAAGTGAGAAGAAAACATCTGGAGGAACATTCCTTTGAAGACATGGCACTGAGTGAGAAATGCAGGAGTGACTGATGAAGATGAGCAGAAAATGTCTGATTGGTTTCAAGGTCTCCTACTGCTGAGGGAAACATTGATAAGATTTTCACACATAGATGAAGTTTTATGGGCTGCATTATATCATTAATGCATTCCTGTAATATGATGATAAAGAAGATGGAGAAGAAGAAGAAGAAAAAGGCCCCAGATGCCTGGCTACATGGGGAGTGTGAGAGAGAGATTGTGTAAAGATGCGTACGGAGGTGCCACACTGTCAGCCTGTGTATTGCCGCTCCCCACAGTTCCTTTTTGATAACCTGCCCCTCCCTCTGCTTTAGGACCCCCGGTGTCTCTTCTCCACCCCCGGGCTATGCGCTAGAACAAATTTGAGCAGTGTCATATTGCACGCATTTCAACAAGACCAACACAGTCGCCGCCCTGTCCGCTTAATGAATTAAACCGAGCGAGTAATGGATGTGCTAACACTATTAGCCCTGCTTTCCATATCTGTGTTGTGGATTCTGCCGTTTTCCCTTTCTCTCCCTCACACTCCCTCCCCTGTTTCTCCCTCTCCCCATCTCCCTCTCTCCCTCTCTGTCAGGTCTGCTTAAGGACAAATTGGTAATGAGTCCCCTCCCCTACTGTAAGTACAGGACTCAATTCCGTGACTTATCTCTTCATCTCTCCCTAACGGCAGGACAATGGCGTTTAAATTGTCGTTTCCATTAGATGAAATAAGCTGGTTTGGCTTTCGGATTCGAGCCCCAGGATTGTGCAGAAACCCATACAAAGGCAAATGAACAACAACCGGGCTAGCATAGCAGGGTCTGTTAGCACATGAAAGCCCTAATTACAGGCCAGCCCCCCCTCCTCCCGTGTCATTACACTTAATTGTAAAGTGTGTCTTAATCGGTTACCATATGAAAAGGTCTGTTAATGGACCGCATGGCTAAAATTCAATTATGTCATCAGTGGACGATTTGTTAACCAAATAATGATCAATTACGCAAATGGGGCTCTGCGCACCCAAACCGGCTTGCTAAGGCCTTCACCCACCCCTCCCACCCCCATTAATATTCAACTTTCATGGTAATCGACTGATATCAACAGCATAGAAGTGAAAAGGAGGAAAATGAAGCATATGCTGTCAATACAGACGGGAAAAAAAAAACCCCGCAATGCTACAATGTAATCGAAAAAAGAGGCAGGATTAGTGTATTTTTGGCTGCTTCTCCGCATCATAGCAGCTTTTGCAGGCCGAGACACTCGAAGCTTTGGCTGAGTGCTACTGGAATGATGAAAAGGCCTTCGAGATGCTTCAATAAAAGAGAGATTATAATAAGCGGCGTCTATGTGGCGCCTTTTGAAAATGCTAATCGGGCCCATCACAAGCTGTCCGCTAGGCCATGCGTGGTGCGTCTTTTAACTCAACTTCATACCGACTATTAAAAAAAACAACAAAATAAAAACAACAAAGAGCGTCCACAGAACACCGCGGTGTGAGAGAGGAGAACTGAACGAAGAGAGAAGGACGGGGGCTCGTCACAATTTCCATCAAGTTATTAAATACAATAATAAATCTATATTACACACCTCGGAACGAGAAGACTATCTTGCAGTAAGCAACAAAACCCTCCCAGCCCCCGAAACCCCCCCCGCCCCAACTGGCTCCATCCACCGCGCGCGTTTTATCTTAAGATTTTCAGACAATGCCTGGAGGATCCCGTTCCCTAATCTTCCTAAAAATCCCCTTTCATCCAACTGTTAAAGAATGTTTGAAAGGCTGACACCAGACCGAAAGGAGAAAGAAGGAAAAAACCTGTCCTCACATGGGCGGGGGGTCGAGGATGGTGTGGGAATCGGGGTGGGTGGGGGTGTCGGAGCGCAAAGTCGGTGTAACTCAACTAACGGAATTGTGATCTCGCGCTAAAAGGTGGCGCGAGACCACCGGTCGCCTCGTTCTTTATAGCCTTTCGCTGACTCCCGGATTCACGAGCCTCTAACGGGCCCTGATTCTTATACATTTCTACACTAAAAAGCAATGATTCATGGAGCAAAGCAAAGAGTCACCTATAAAGCGTGTATTATATATAATGCATATTATAAGGTGTAAAGATTGTGGACACATTATTGACGATACTGATGTTAACAGCCCTTTGAAGTTCTTTGTGTGTGTGTGTGTTTGGTGGGGGGACAGAGCGAAATCCGGCATTAAATCTGAAGAGCCGGTCACCTCCTGATCTGGCTCTGGCCTTTGCGGCCGCTCCAAAAGGACCAGCTTTATGAGGCAAATTCCTGCGTTTGTCTCCAGGCTTACTTACTGCTGCTCGGCGCGCATGCTTGGCGGGGAGGCTAAATTAAGTCTTTGGTCTTTGAAATTAGAGTGGACAAGGTACCAAGTCCGGAGAAAGAAAGCAAAAAAGAGAGAGAGAGAGAGGGGAACGAGAGAGAATAATAAAAAAAAGAGCTTTTGCAACAATGGCACAACATACACGCACACATGTGAGTGTGTGTGTGTTGATTCCCAGAGACATCCTCTTCCTCAGAATGACAGGTATTACACTCTAAACACTTTTTTCCACTCTTACTGTTGAAAGATTATACCGGTTATCCCATTAATGCTGCGGGGAAATGCCATTCTTGTGTCTTTAAGCTCTTGCATAGGAGGTCAAGAGGAGTACGCAACCGCTTACACGGCCGCTGTGGATGTAATCTTCCCAAAGTTACAATAATTAATGTTAAGCTTCTTTAAGCAATACGTTTCTGAAAGAACTCGCCTGATAATATACTTAAAGCTGCGCGGGCTGTTTGTGTTGCCCGAGCTCGGAGGCCGAATCTCCATGCTGCGCACGTAGACGAGCTTAAATCTTCGGCAAAACTAAAAAAGGGGCTGGATATTAACACGCGCACACAAAACGGGGACACACACTCTCAATTATTTCTGTCCGGCCCACATAACAGGCAAAATGAGAACCAACTATTAATTTAGAGTGAAGAGATAACCAACAAATGTGCGGAAGCTACGTGAGAATACGCAAATAGCAAAAGAACCGACGTTATGACGCATCCTTGCGCAGATATCCGTCTTGAATGATATCTGTGACCGAGATGAACGGAAGGGGGAGAGAGAGGGAAAAAAAAATAGAGGGGAAAAAAAAAAGGGAGGGATTAGAGTGCAATAAAACCTGTGTCAGTCTTATCAGGCTCGAGTGCAATTTTTAAACATATGTTAATCTGGGCTAAAACTCGTCCTTTTCCCTTTCTGGCTGCGTTTTGTTATCCGTCTTATCGAGCGCTCGGGAAGGTGTGAGCTTCGCAGAGTGCCTTTAGAAGCCATTATTTTCATAATTGTGTGCATTGTGCTGGGCTATAAGGCGATTTGAAAATCATATGCGTGCGCGAATGCATAAATAGAGATGGATGTCGGGCAGATGCATTCAGAAAAAATCTCAAAAGGGACACGTCGTCGCTGGAAAGATTTCAATGGCGCACCGGGACACGTTGTGGTGCGACAGAATGGCGGGTCATGGGAGTGAATAGATACGATTTTTTCTCAAACGATCAATCCATTCGTATTTGATGTGTTCATTAGAAACAGGAAAAAAAAAAAACATCCCAGTGAAAAAGAGTGAGGAACCGTGTTGATTGGACGCATATTTGTTTTATTTTATTACTGTTAACATTTTTTCCCCCTCCGTGTGAAGGACACTTCTCCCTGTGGTAAAGGAATAACGAGTTCATTAAGCGTGAGCTGCAGCGAGAGCCCCGAGCGCCCAGTTCTGCCCGAGCTCGCATCATTAGGGCACCGGCGTAATTAAGAGTTGTTAGAAAGCGAATTCTCCAACTGCAGATTAGAAAATTAAACTATTTACTGATTACATATTAATAGAGGACAACAATGGCGCTTGCCATAAGCTTGGAAGGCGACCAAGGAATAAATCTGTGTACTTAATTACTATAAACAATGGTTGCATGGAAATGGAGGGTTTTTTTTCGTCGCTGCGCTCCCTTCTGTAATGTGCCTGATATCAGAAGACACTTGACAATTCTTGTTCAATTATCTCCGTTCTCTAATGTGCTGTGAACTGCGCACGGTAAATAAATTAAGCGGCCCAATTACTGCCAAGTCTTCTGGGGAGAGCTGACTTGACTCTCAAAAAAGAAAGAAGGGGGGAGGAAAAAAAAGGGAAAAGAAAACAGCAGCAAATTTGGCGCACGGCACATAATCTAAAGAGGGAGAGCGCGGAGCGACGGGAGGAGGGAGGAAGAGGGGAAAGAAAATGAAACGGAAAGACAAAGATGAGGAGGCAGAAAATGAGAAGGAGTTAAAAGGTTTACATCGATCCCATTTATAACACTCGCGATCGGCTGAATGAAAGCGGTAAATGGATAACGAACGAATGAATGAAAGAACGACTGAATTCATGCAGAAATGATCTTCGGAGGGGCTCGTGAACCTTAATGGTTTTTTTTCTGGCTTTTACACTAATTTCCTGTACACAGTCTCTCTCTCTCTCTCTCTCTCTCTCTCTCTCACACACAAATCCCAATAACACACAAATGGCCAAAAAATGAAACTGAATTCTGATTACACTTTTCCAAGGAGTGCAATCGATCGATCGATCAATCAATCAATCAATCCGTAAATAAATAAATAAGAGAATTCTAGCCGGTCCTAATGTAAATTAGAGCCAAAGCCTGAAATGTTGTTAGTGCATTTTGTTCTTTTTTTTATTTCTTCTACTTGCACTACCATTTTGTAATATTGAATCAACATGTACGACCAATGAGGGGGATGCGATTCGCATCTCGATGCATAGGCAACGATACGATACTTTAAAGATATGAAGCAGCTACCGATGCGATCCGATTCGCCCCTATCCGATTTCCATTCTATTCGACACAGTGTGATTCCATGCAATATGATGCGATGGAAAAAAATATGATGCCATGCAATTCTATGTGGTACAAATAGTTCACTTTTATATCTTTGACTCAGCAAATCATCAGTTTACTTAAGTGCCTTCTGACTTCTAAAGCATGGTCCCTTTCACGCCTTTATAGTGCAAAAAAATAAATAAAAAAAACCAGAGTTTTCCTGTTCGGTCTGCAGGACGTTACAGCTCTACCTCTGCCATGTTAATCTGTATTCTACATGAAACTCAGGACACGCCTCTGTCTCCGTAGTGTTGTTATGATTTATATTCACGTAGCAGCAGCGGCGCTGAGAGATCGCGCTCGAGAAACTGTTCAGCGAGGAGAAATCGATCTACGAATAAATTATTTATTCTAAATAATAAAAAGTATAGCTAATAATAAAAAGTATAAATCGTACCTTCCCTTAAATATGTATCGCTAATCACATCGACTTACAATGACAGGAGAACGTTTGAAAACACCTGGACACCGTGTATACGCTCTGAAACATCATGGTGTTCCTGTAAGCTGGATCAGGTTTCTTTCATTAGCTTTTAAAGTCAATCCTTCAATTGTTTGTAAAAAGCAAACAATATACACCAAAGTTTCAAAACCTCTCCCCTTGATGAAACCACACCACGAATAAGGAAAAGTATCGTGTAGGGTCATATGCGACTACTGGAAACCAGTCCAGATGTTTTCAGATGTCGGTGTGTATGACGTGAATAGGAACCGACCGCGATGTAATCGATCATCGGGATGTGCGAATCGTTCGAATGCGAAAAACGCAGCAATACTGATCGTTAGGATATATACTGTAAGCGTATGAAGGCATCTTTTCCGGATGCTTTTTAATGCCGTTTGGATCAGAAGTGTGTATGGAGTGTTAATGGTTCAACAAGTATACTATAGAGCTTAACGTTTAAATATAAAATTTGTCGAGTGCAACTATACGTATACACGGGTTGGGAAATGAGAAACAGGATCGTATCTCTTTAGTAACTTTCAATTTTTTTTATACACACACACACACACACACACACACACACACACACACACACACACACACACTTGAGCATGCTGATCTATCTCGGGCTGTTTGGTTTGTGTCCTGAGCGGCTAACCGGCTTGGGTTCATATCACATCACAAAAAAAAAAAAAAGCAAAAAAAAAAAAAAAAAAAAAAAAAGCCCTTCAGGCTCTCACAATGGCTCCGGTGTCTGTAGAGTCGAGACCAGCCGAGAAAGAGATGGAGGGAGAGGAAGAGGGAGGGGTGGTGGTGATGCTGGCAAAGGCAAAATGGAGATAGTCTTGATATGAGAGCAATGTGACCGGGAAGCGTATATAAACCAAAAGCATCTATTTTACCCCATCTTTTCTCTCTCTCTCCCTCTCCTTTTTCTTTCCATCACACGCTGCATGGCTGGACGCTCTTGTCCGTTTTTAGCCGCTTCCTGTTTGCGGAGCATCAACTTTACCGGATTCGAGATTCCTCACCTCACCCTTAGACACCACGGATTTTTACACGTGCACGTGTGTTTGACAAATACAGGTAGAGGAGGCACGAGTATGTACGTATCTATGTGCACATGCCACTATTTTACGCTCCTCTCTAAAATTCCCTTTTTGACACACACACTCT
>NC_139579.1:29452236-29519736 GCF_946808225.1 Silurus aristotelis
CATTAACTGTTGGACAGCAGAATGCTGCCCCCGTCACAAAGTTTAAAAAATAAATAAAATGCTTGCAAACACAAGCACACGTCTTATCGTCTCTCCCTCCGGCCACTCGCTCCCTGAGAAACGACAGAGGACTGGGGAGGAGGAAAAAAAAAAAAAAAAAAACGAGTGTACATTCATAAATGATGGACACATAGTTAGTGCTGATCCAGTGTATTTTTAATAGGAAAGCAGAGAAAGAGCGATAAAGAGGAGGAGGACGATAGAGTGAAAGAGGAAGAGGTTACCCATGCCCCCCACCCCACACCCACCCTTTCCCGACATTGCATTTTCTTGCCGCTGTCCATCATAGGCTCCTCTCCTGCTGCAGCTCTATCGCTGCATTTCTCCCACGAATCAATTTTACACATGATCAGCGCCCCCGTGCCGCCGTAATTAAGGCTGGAAATTACCATATATATTATATTAATGCAAACATCATTGGGAGGGTAATTCTGGCTGAGATGGGGTAATGGCCGGGTTCAACACCGATTAACCCCCGCACAGAGAGGCGGGTCCAGTCGGGGGTCTCGGCAAGACCTCGCACTCGCTCTTACCTCTCTCCAAGCCTCTCTCACTTATTCTTAGCCTCTGACATTCTCACCCTGCCTCTTCTTTTCCCTTTATCTGTCTCTCACACACATACACACACACACACACACACACACACACACACACACACACACACACACACACACACACAGTCCGTTCATTCACGCTTTCTGTTTTATGCACAGATTTTTGTAATAATAACAGTATGTTTCGACAAAAAAAAGAAAAGAAATGAAGAAAGACATGACTCCCCCCCCAACCCATTTCCTAATCCTAATCTACAAATGATCATGAGAAAGGAGTATGAGAGTGAAAATGTCATCCAGGAATTTTCGATCAGGAAAACTGAATTGGAATAAAGAGAATGAGGACGCACCTCGTCTTCTCCCGGCTTTCGGTTTTCCACCTCAGAGGAACCGCTCCTGTCATCACCTGCTCGCTTCAGGTCTTCAGGAACCGACCTCTGCCTTTTTACTTCTTAAATGAAAAAAAAAAGAAGGGTAAGGGTATTAAAGAAAATACAGTGAGCGTGTCAAAGAGGTAAAAATAAAAAAAAAAAAGACGTGCAAATTTGTACTTTGTACAGTTAATGACGGTTGAAACTGGGGATGTGCGTCTTCATAAATGAGGCTGATGTGATTCGCATCTCGATGCACAACCAACGATACGATACATTAAAGATACATGAAGCAGCTACCGATGCGATGTGATTCACCCATTGATATCCCATAGATATCCTCCTCCCACGAGTCATAAATGGAATGGACTGACACACACACACCCACAAGAACAATTCTGTTTTGCACAAAAAAATTGCGCTTTTGCACATTTTTTCTGTTGCCAGTACCTTCATGTTTACATATTAATGATATATTTTTTAATACACATTCGTACATTTGTACAGATCTTCTGTGCCGTACTGGTGCTACAGTGTCGCCGTATGCACAATAAATGTTGCAAATGTGCACGTCACGTTGTTAGTTTGGTGGCTCCGTGTTTATTTTTGTTCCTTTATCTCTCTGATGTAGCACATTGGTCCTGAGAGAACGCTGTTTTTAAAAAAGCCTATGTAGTGTTGATAAGTATATATGTAGAAACATACAAAAGCACACTCGCCACACACAATTCAAATCTGCTCAATTCGGCCAATAAGGTAGACAGTTAAAAGTGACATCTATAGAGATATTGTGTAAAAAAAAAAATGCAACCATGTCAAGAATATTATTCTATATACACCAAACTGTTCTATCATGGTGTGGATGAAAAGAGAAATGGTGTAGGGGTGATTCTGAAGGAAGAGTACAGTAAGAGTGTAGTGGAGGTGAAGAGAGTTTCTGATAGAGTGATGATAAATGTCATCAGTGTTTATTATTACAGTGTGGGTTGTGAGGTGGAGGAGAAGGAAAAATTCTGGAGTGAGTTAGATGAAGTGGTAGATGGTGCACCTTGGAAAGAAAGATTAGTGATTGGGGCAGACTTTAATGGGCATGTAGGTGAAGGGAACAGAGGTGATGAGGAGGTGATGGGTAGGTATGGTGGAAGGAGGATCATAGGGTGACATAAGAGTGGAGAAAGGTGCACACAGGTGGACTATGTTCTATGCAGGAACCCACGTGTAGCTACAACATATGATGGTGGTCTGTAGGATGGTTTTGGAGGTGAAGCAGAAGAGAAGGAGAGTGAAGACTGAAAGAAGAATAGGATGGTGGAAACTGAAGGAGGGAGAGTGTAGTGTGAGGTTCAGGGAAGAGGTCAGACAGGGGTTCGGTGGTGGTGAAGAGGTGCTGGATGATTGGGCAACTACTGCAGGAGTGATAAGGGAGACGGATAGAAAGGTTCTTGGTGTGACATCTGGAAATAGAAAGGAAGACAAAGAGACGTGGTGGTGGAATGAGGAAGTGCAGGAAAGCATAAGGAGAAAGAGGTTGGAGAAACAGAATTGGGATATACAGATGCTCGATTGCTGCTCTTGCTGTTTTTGCACAACATTGTTTTTATGTTTACAAATAAACCTGTTTATAGTTCTCTCTTTTACACATTGTACTGTATAACATTATACAGTAGGCACTATTTTGGGTTTGGGTATATCTGTTCCACACTGTCTTGTGTTGTCTGGTCTTTTGTCTTGCACTGTTTGAACAGGGTTCAGAAGGAACATTGTCTCATTTCACTGTGAACTGCATCAGCTATATATGGTTGAAATGACAATAAAAGCTTCTTGACTTAAATTGAGATGCAGCAGCAGGTGAAGAGGGATGTGGCGAAAGCCAAGGAAAAGGCATATAATGAGCTGTATGAGAAGTTGGACACTAAGGAAGGAGAAAAGGATTTATACCGATTGGCCAGGCAGAGGAACCGAGCTGGGAAGGATGTGCTGCAAGTTAGAGCAGTAAAGGATGGAGATGGAAATGTGTTGACTAGTGAGGAGAGTGTGTTGAGAAGATGGAGGGAGTATTTTGAGCAGCTGATGAACGAGGAAGATGGGAGGAAGAGAAGGTTGGATGGTGTGGAGATATTGAAGCAGGAAGTGGATAGGATTAGTAAGGAGGAAGTGAGAGCAGCGATTAAGAGGATGAGGAGTGAAAAGTCGGTTGGACCAGATGACATACTGGTAGAAGCATGGAGATGTTTAGGAGAAAAGGCAGTGGAGTTTTTTAACCAGACAAGGTAGGACATGGGGTATATCAGTGGGAGAATGCTGAGGATGGAGCCGCCAGCAAGGAGGAAAAAAGGAAGGTCAAGGAGGAGGTTTATGGATGTGGTCAGGGAAGACATGCAGGTGGTTAATGAGAAAGAGGCAGATGTAGAGAGAGTAGTACGGAGACGGATGATCCGCTGTGAAGACCCCTAATGGGGGCAGCCGAAAGAAGAAAAACTAGAAGTAGATACACAGGGAACCTTTAGGTAAGAGATGATCTGATGTCAGTGTGTGGACAGAGTCTTACCTGGTCTGCTCTCTACGTATTGGCTGAAAGACTTAAGATGAGTCTTGCGCACGGCTGATTCCTTGCTGAAGACGACGGGACTGCGGAGACGCTCGGTCGCCCTGCGCAGACGCTCGGCCTTCAGCTCCTCGCTGTTATTCTGTACAGAGAGAGCAATGAAAGATGAAGCAAAAAACATCACTTAACTTTAAGAAGCAGAGGACAAGCTCATTTAAATAAGCATTGAAACAGTAACAAAAGGAAAGCAAAGAAAGACCGCGTGGTTTAACGTTAAATCAAAGCGCAAATTGGACACATGCGTCCAGAAAAAAAAAAAAAACCAAAAAACAATGTTTAATTATGAAATGCTGAGGAACGCTTAAAAGAAAAAAATAAATAAAAGTTGGTCTTTCCCAGCCAGTGCGCATTAACTCACAGCAGCAGAAAGGAAGGAGGCAATTAATTCGACTTTCGGCAGACGATGCAGCCAGAAAATATATTCAGATTATGCAAATCGAACATGCTATTGTTTTGGAGCTGCGTCCCTATCAAGCGCGTTATTATTACAGCTCGAGTCCAACACAGCAAATGGACTGGAAAGCGAAACAGTGCCTTGTTTTCTTTCCCCCCTTTCAGAACATCATTCGCTGACGTCAATTAGAAAAGGAAAACGTCTAATAAAGTTCGCAATTAGCGAACACGTTCCACCGCTTGAGAGCGAAAGGGGAGAAACATCGTTAGCGTGGCGCACTAGCTCACTGAGGTGTGTACGAGAATCCGACTGACTAATAAAGACAATCACAGACGCGTGCGTACGCTCACTCTGGAAGACTTTCGTCTGTTTATTCCTAAATAATGACTTTTCAAAAACACTGCGGTAATTAACTCAACTGCCATGACTGGTGACACGGCTGTTTAGACAATCCAATCAAACGCTTCGGCCTCCGGTTTAACGTCAGCCAATAAGATCGGACATCAGATGCTCAGTCATCTGCGGCAGGTCGTTTTTTTTTTTTTTTTTTTGCTGACGAAGGACAAGTTCAGTTCTAATAACTTTTTAACAATCAACTCGAATCTTTTACATGCAAAACAGACAATCCCATATTAAAGGACCAAACCAGACAACCCTGACATGCACAATTTCTCTCTTTAAAGGAAACTGATCTCAAACGCGTCCAATTATCCAAAACACGTTTAGTCCTACTGCAGCCGTAAAGAAGAAAAGCTACCGAATAAGCTTACCTCAGATTTTACATAATATTTGACACCAATACACTACATGGACAAAAGTTTGCGGACACCTGACCATACGAATTGTATGTACTTTTGGGTATCCTGTTCCACATTTAGTCTACATTTCCTGTTATAGTAACCTTCACTCTTCTGGGAAGATGTTCCACTAGATTTGTGGAGTGTGTTTGTGGAGATTTGTGCTCATTCAGCTACAAGGCTGTTAGTAAAGTCAGGTACTGATGTAGGTGAGACGAGGAGACCTGGGGTGCAGTCAGTGTTCACACTCAAGCCAATGGGGTTTAATAGGGTTGGATCAATGCTCTTTAGCAAGAGATCATGTAACCCATGTCTTGATGGAGCTGGCTTTGTGCACAGGGGCATTGTCATGCTGGAGCAGGTTTAGGTCTCTGGGAAAATTTTCCACCATAAACAAAGAAATCCGATACAATCGAGTGTCTTACACTTTGTGTTGATGGTTTGGCGAAGGAAGTAAGGAGGAAATAAATAAATAAAAGTGCTTTATACTTGTCACATGTATTTTACAGCACATTCTTTCTTCACATATCTTATTAACGTTACAAACCTGGTGTCAGAGCACAGTGTCAACCTTGATACAGTGTCCCTTGAGCATTGCGGGTTAAGGGCCTTGCTCAGGGGCCCAAGGGTGGCAGCTTGGCCATACCAGGATTTGAACCCCTGACCTTTCGATCAGTAACCGAGAGCCTTATCCACTGAGCTCCCACCCCCACAAAAAAAAAAAAAAAAACATATGGTGAAAAACAGTTGGGTGTCCCAATACTTTTGGCCACATAGCCTATGCATAAATAGACTGAACAAACTAATGGCATACGCGATAAATTTGAACAGACGTCTACAGGGGCAAAGATGATGCTCTCGACCTCCAAACTCCACGACACACAACATCCCCAGCTAAATTTCCTCTTCTTTTAATTCAATTATAATTCCAGCTTAAGTGTTCGAGAGCTTTTATATCAACAAAAAGAATGTATTCACTCAGTGTGTGTGTGTGTGTGTGTGTGTGTGTGTGTGTGTGTGTGTGTGTGTGTGTGTGTGTGTGTGTGTTCGTCTCTAGAGACAGGCCGCCACAGAGCCCTTTAACCTGGCCTAATTCTCCTCATGTTAATGTCTTAAGAAAACAAACAGGCTTCAATTCTTAAAAAGCCTCACTAGGCTCTCATTCTCTCCCCAAGGACCCTAAGACCCTCTACCAACCCCCCCCCCCATCTCAACACCTGCCCCCTGTGCCCCTTTGGCACCCCTGGCTGGGACAGATATAAGGGGGTATCCCCATGCAGAGATCTAACCCCTTGTTTATACGTTATCGCCGTGATCATTATTGTGCTGGGTGTTATTGAGGTAGAAGAGTGTGTGTGTGTGTGTGTGTGTGTGTGTGTGTGTGTGTGTGTGATGCGTGACTAATGTTGCGCTCGACTGCATGCCGCAGACAGTTATCAGTCAGCGGCACGGCCTACGCATACGCACAATCACTAATGAGAGGCGACTGGGACAACCAGAGGTGTGTGTGTGTGTGTGTGTGTGTGTGTGTGTGTGTGTGTGTGTGTGTGAGAGAGAGAAAGAGAGAGAGAGAGAGAAAGAAAGAAAGAGAGTTTGTTGTTGAAAATAGAGAGACATAGTAAGAGACAAAGAGAGAGAGTGCGCAAGAATATGGTGTGTGTGTGTGTGTGTGTGTGTGTGTGTGTGTGTGTGTGTGTGGGATGGGGGGGGTTTAAACGCCGTCCCAACAGCTCTAGTCCTGTAGGAGTTGCGAATGTGAAGATTTCTCCTGGGAGAGGAGCAGTTTATCCTTCTTTTGTGTGGAGAAAAAAAGAGGAAATGCATCAGAACTGATTTATGATGTGAGAGAGAGAGAGAGAGAGAGAGAGAGAGAGAGAGAGAGAGAGAGAGAGAGAGAGAGAGAGAGGGGCAGAGAGAGAGAGGGGCAGAGGGAGACTGACATTCATTTCAATGTTTTTTTGTTTGCAATTGGAAGATAAAGTGTCAGAAGAGAGAAAGAGCAATGACATAGAATAAAAAACAAACAACGAACAAATAGGAAGATCTGAAGTCAAGTATCAGCTACAAACTTTTATCCTAATCACTTCTGTTCTCAGGTTTAACAGAGCAGAAACTTTGTTGATCAAAAATCCGACTCGTACAAAAAAAAAAAAAGAAGGAAAAAAAAAAAAAAAGATCCACATTCAGAATTTATTGCAGTTTAACACACTGGTGTACTGCATTCAGACATCCGTGTCATTGAACTCGATTTATCGTACTGATATCATATAGACTTGGATTGTTTATTTAAAAAAAAATCTACTCTGAGAACTGATTCTTACAGACAAGTTGAAAGAACTTCAACGGAAAGAAGAAACATCATAAAAATGATTGTGTGAGAAACAGAAAAACATTCTAAATGGTCTGGGTACAAAAAAAACTAAACAATAAGTGCATTCCAAATGTAAACTATTCTCCATAAGAAGAAAAGGTGTAATCATAGAGAAGCGAATCCCTTTAGGAATTCTTCTGTGTGGATGGTTCTTATGGAAACATCTCAAACTGGAAAAAAAAAGGTGCTTTTAATGTTGGAAATGCTTGAAATGCTTCGTTATACCGTTATACCTTCGTTATACAGAATCTCTACACAGGTGCACCGTCAGAAAGACATAAAGCATCCCAAACCTGAAGGACTGAAACAAGCTGGACAACATGAAATGTAAAAACAATCAGCGTCTTGGATTGTAGTACAGTAGGTCCCGACTGCAGAAAATCATCTGGGCAGTGGAAAAGAATCTGGGACTGTAGTAAAGCAGAATGGACTGTTGGAAATGAAACCTGAACTGCAGTAATGACTTGTAACCATTGTAACACAGGCAAGACTGCAGTAAAGCAACTAGGAGTTTTGTAAAGCAGGCCGGAGTGCACTGTAGCTACGGAAAAACGATTTGCGAATTGCAAAACAATTTGAGGCTGTTTCCGTATTTATAATACTGTACTATTCGCCCCGATACAGCCCGGAAAAACTACTCTTTACTAGTGATTCTCTTGATTGAGGAATGTGCGTTTTTCTAAAGCAGGCTGGACTGCAGTAAAGAAACCAGGACTGTTGTAAAGCACTACGGACTGCAGTGAAGCAACAGGAACTGTTATTGAGCAGTAATCTAGAGGAAAAGTGTGCCTGAAGTCTAAGAACAGGGCCAAAAAGTCTGCACCTGATTTTCAACACCAGGCCATTTGAATTAGAGCGAGCTCTGGCACTACTGTTATTGTGCTCCTACATCAAAAGGGCACGGCTGCATCTGCTCACAGGAAATCCCTTCCATCAGCAGAGAGAGTGAGGGGAAAAGCGATAGGGAGTGTGTGTGTGTGTGTGTGTGTGTGTGTGTGTGTGTGTGTATAGAGGTGCAGAAAGAACACATTACAGTCACCACCTGGGGGCTCTGTATACAGCAGTGCAATAAGAGACATTCTGTCATATGGTTGTATTTTTACCTAGATAAGGGTTTTCCATTGAACACTGCTGAGCTCTTACTTAACATGAACACTGACTTTGGTAATGAGTTTCATTCCCAAATAAAGGGTTAAAACCTTTAAAAACCTGATTCCTCCCATGCCTTTAAAAAGAAATGCACTTATTTTAAGGTTATTCACGAATAAATCTCTGTACTCACTGAATTCGTCAAATCCACAATCTGCGATTATTAGTATTGAATAAAATCAGTTTGATTTATTTTTGGCCTTGTTCTGCTGCAAAATCGACAGGAAGTATTAAAGTTTAGACCGCAGGTCGTACGTACAATTCGATGACTTGAGAAACCACAAGGGAACATAATAGTTCAGTGATTCAGGTGAGCTCAAAAAGACACACATACCAATCCTTATGGTCGGATGTCCAAAAACGTTTGTTATGTATTCAGATAGTAAACATTTATCAGCTAAAGGTTCTAAAAAGTTCTAAAAACATTCAGAATGAAAGACAGACATTCAGACACCTGCAAACCCAGATGGGCCTCGTCTCCTGGGCTGAGTGGAGATGTGCTGGAAGCTGTGAGAGATGAGGAAGAGGAAGAGGACGAAGGTGAGCTTCCTCCCTGAGGTCGAAACTCTGTCAGCTTCTTCAGCTTCAGATCCACATGCCTGCTGTTCATCACTCCTACAGAGGCAGAAGGAAACAAATAATTAGAGAAAAAAATATACCTACTTGTAAATGTGATCATGTTAATAAAAAAAACAAAAATAAAAATAAAAACACCCTCCCGACCACTGAACATTAGTCTGAGAACCACAAAACCGATCATCTTCTATTTTCAGATAACAGATTTAATGCACTGTTATCAAAACATGATTACGTTGTTCATTCAGACCATTTTGCGTTATTTTGGATAATTAAAGGTCAGACATATACACGTTTAATTATTTAATTTTGAAAATAAATTATATGAATAATTAAAATATAATTCCTTTTCCTGTAGTTAACTTGTAAATGAGAGACTTTTTTCCCTTTTTTTTCCACTCATAATCCAGAATTGACAAACTTTTCACTCAAATGCAATTTTGATCTAATCTTCTCTCCATAAACAAGTTCTTCTCTTTTCATTTGCTAGCTCATCCTGACTCAGCACTTACAACCTTACTTCTTTCTGTCTCCAACCTAAGACACACGTCCTTCATTTCCATTTTGTCCTCCCTTATGAAGTTATGCTTCTCTCTCTCTCTCTCTCTCTCTCTCTGTACGTCTGTTATTCTCCCCCTCTCTGCACAGGACTGAGTGAGTGAGTGAGTGAGTGGGTGGGGATGAAAGAAAGAAATGGTGTGTTTCATGTGCATCCCCCTCTCCTCTCCTCTATCCATCTATCCCTCAGACTGTCTGCACCCCAGCAGTAGCAGCACCACAGGAGCCATTTATCAGGCCACAACACAACCCAGATAAAGGCTGTGTGTTGACCGAAAGTTAGTGCCTGTGCGAAAACAGCTTTAAAACCATCTGCGAAATGAAAAAGACATCAGCTAACATGGGGGGAGCAGCAACTCGAGACCAAGGACCAAAATATACAAACTCAAATATGCTGGACCAAAAGACACAATGCGTAAGTGCACTGTACTAAATTTACACGTACACAACTCTGATGTAACGCACTCAATCAAATACCCTGTACTATACGTCATACTTTCACACACAGGTATTGTATTTAAACAGACATCGCACACAGACCAGACTGCTAACTCAATTATGCGTATTTAATCGTAACTATGCTAGCCAAATTCTATGCTATGCCAGACAAATACATTATATGGAATCAAGTAAATTGCGCAACATGGACTCATGAATCAATTAGACATAACTCAAATACCTTTAAATGCCCTGCACTGAAACATAGCTTAAATACGCTGCACTGAAGGATAACTCAAATACCATTAAATACTCTGCACTTAACCATAACTCAAATACCTTCAAATGCCCTGCACTGAAGCATAGCCTAAATACGCTGCACTGAAGGATAACTCAAATACCATCAAATACTTTGCACTTAACCATAACTCCAATACCTTAAAATACTCTGCACTCAAGCATAACTTAAATACCTTTAAATACCCCGCACTGAAGCAAAACTCAAAAACTTAAATACCTTTAAATACCCTGCACAGAAACATTACTCAAATACCTTTAAATACCCTAAACTGAAGCATAATTTAAAAACACTGTTAATATGATTTACTCAAATATACTGCCTAGAAGAAAATAAGAAAAATATACTGCAAATAAGATAACTAAAAATGCTGTAGGTGAAAATAACTCAAATGCCCTGCACTGAAATAACTCGAATACCCTGCACTGAAATATAACTCGAATACCCTGCACTGAAACATATCTCATGTTTAGAAAAAAAACCCAACATCATCATATTGTACATCAACATAATAAAAAATTACTGTATGTAATTTTCACTTTAATATAATGAGGACAGAAGCATGACTTTGATATGACACTTGAAATCATGAACTCAGTACCCTGGTAGAGAAGTATCAAAATTCACTGGATGGATTCAGTCTAACTTCAATACGCCACGTAAAAATTACGCTTGAATATTTTGTATAAAAGTAGAACTCGATTATAAAAGCAGAACACATACTGAACAGTGTTAGGAATTTATAACAAAAGGTTTGAAGGCTCCTTATTCCTATATTGGACCCTTGTGTGAAATACTGCACATCTAGTCATTATTAGAACAGGATTAAGAAAAAGAGAGAGAGAGCGTCACACAGCATGCAATTTGCGGGAAATCGGGTTAGTGGTTTCTCTGACAACACACACACACCCACACACACACACACCATGCATGGTTAGTTTACCCAGAGAAGCCAGGTCAGTAGTAGAGTTAGTAAAGTCATCCTCCAGCAGACAGGAGGCCATTGGCTCCTCTTCATTATCAAAAACAGTGACATCATCATCGGGCGATACAGCCACTTGCTCGTCTTCATCCCCCTCATCCGCAGCATCAACACACACCCTACCCACCATATCTGGAGCTGCAGGGTTGCCCAGAAAGGAGGGAGATGGTTAGTAAAGATCACATCAGAATAATGACCCAGTCTACAGGTATAAATGTATGTGTGTGCACATCATATATTTATATATATATATATATATATATATATATATATATATATATATATATATAGAGAGAGAGAGAGAGAGAGAGAGAGAGAGAGAGAGAGAGAGAGAGAGAGAGAGAGAGAGAGAGAGAGAGAGAGAGAGAGAGAGAGAGAAGAAATCAGCTATTATTTCATTATACATTTTTTTTAATGAACTCACCATGATACAGTGCAACACACACACACACACACACACACACACACACACACACACACACACACATACATACATACATACAGCTAAAGCTAATTAAAAAAAGCTGCACGCTGGTGGAGTTGGTAAAGTTTTGTGGGCAAGCGTTTCACTCTGCTCGGCTTCAGTTCTCTCCGAACCGTGTGTGTGTGTGTGTGTGTGTGTGTGTGTGTGTGTGTGTGTGTGGGATTATGCGTTCTGCACTGCAGGCCTTGTGCATCAAGCCTATAGCATTTCCCTGCGCCCTGATTTTTAATGAGTTCTACAATTAGCAGAATTGAACAGCCAGAAAGACCAAGTAAATGTTTTATCCCCCCTCTACCTACATCCATCCGCCCCTCTATCGCTACCTTCCCACCATCTCCATCACTTCTCCTCCTGCCACTGACTTCCAGGGCCTTGTAAGAGAAGGGCATGAGGGACAGCTTGCTGTTTTAGTCCTCAGTAAACGAGGAGAATAGCAACGGAGGTACGGAAGTAGGGGACGTTTTTTAACCAGACGAGGGCGAGGACGAAAGGGAAAAAACAGACTCTTATCAAATAGATCTTCCACTTAAACCCATCTAAACTATATGTCCATTGAGCTGGCTTTGCTTTAGGGTCTCCTAAATCAAGTGAAGGGAAAATCTCATGTTACCACATCCAAAAAAACGTCCGATTCAATTGTGTGCCTCCAACTTTGTGTTAACAGTTTGGGGAAGAAACACATGTGGCTGGAAAATTCAGACGTCCCAAAACTTTTTTCCGTATAGTGTATCTCTTAATGAAATCATATTCGGTTATTCGTACTAATGCGAACACAGTTACGCATTCTAGCTAGCTTCTGAAATCGCCCACGCATACGATTTACGCATCACGTCAAGCTCGCTCTGAAATAAATGTAAAAACTGAGTCGAGTAATTAAAGCAACGTGTAATCCTCCTGTGTGTGTTTTAATTATGGCCATGAGGAAATAAAATGTGAATGTTTGGTGATGTGTGTGTGTGTGTGTGTGTGTCGTTAGGTGCTCTTAAGTTTTTCTGATGCATTACTGAAGGATTAACCGAAAACCTTCTGCCTGAACAAATAGATGTGTAGCCCTGTGTGAATGCTTTCAAATTAGGCATCACACACACACACGACAAAATACACAGACTGAGACGCAGACACACACACAGCGTCTGCTTTATCCTTTTGAGCAAATTTCCAAACATCTGAAGGTGTTCATCTGTACAAACAACAGTACGCAAACATAAACACGACAGGACCACGTAGCCACCATACAGTACAGGAACGAGATGTGCTTTGTCTCCTAGAGATGAACGTAGCTTGATGTGCACATGTGCAGTTCATTCCCAGAACAATGGCAAAAGACATGATGAAGACGCTGGAGGTAACAGCTTGCCCGTTGTCTATATCCAGAGTAAACCACAATCTGTGACTCAACAATGTCCTTTGGTGTGATGAAACAGAAACTAAACCTTTTGCCTATAAAGACCAATGGAATATTTGGAGAAAAAAACAACTAAGACTTCCAGAAGAACAACATCCCACCAGCATTGGAGTGGCATCATCATGTACTGAAGCTGCTCTGCTGCAGGACATCGGCTAAGAAGTTGACACAAACTTTGTAGCAGGAAGTTACACACTGTCACAAATGGATCAAATAAACAATGAACAAAGAAAGTCATGACTACAATCTGAAAGAATATTTGAGGGCAGAACTTAAAAGGCTTTCAGACCTGAGTCTGAGAGAAGTCTTAACTACTGAGTTCATAATTCAGTCACACCAAGCTGGGCCCCTGAGCAAGGGGAGCTATAAACCTATAGCTGCTCAGTTGTTTGAATGAGATTAATGTAAGTCGTTCCAGATAAGGGCATCTGCCAAATGCCGTAAAATGTAAACGTTTTAGTCAAACCTGGAGAAATTGCGCCAATTATGAGAAGCTTGTGGTAGTGGGAGCTAAGACTAAGGTCAGGGGTTCAAGCCTCAGTATTGCCAAACTGCCACTGTTGGGCCCTTAACCATGTGTGATATGTAAAGAAAAGAAATTCACTGTGTTGTAATGTGAAAAGTAAAAAGCCCCCTTTTTTGTGTGGAAGACCACGCAAACGTTCGAGTCATGTTGAAGGCAATGCTGCCAAATATTAACCACAGAAGATCTTACCCTCTGACTCGCTGCAAATGTGATGCAAGACATCTTCTCTAGTGACATTTTACACTCTCAAAATGAAGTCCTAAGTGACTAAATTTTTTTACTCTGAGGAATTGTGAAATAGTGATTTTAAAAATCAGTATTTGGTGAAGGTGTGTGTAAACGTCGGACTTCAACGGTACACAGGGGTAAACACGTACACACAGAGACAAACAGACACGGAAACGGAGACAGACACACACGCAGACAAAAAAAAAAAGACATACTCAGACAGAGAGGCAAACACAGCACAGACACAACACACAAA
Organism: Silurus aristotelis; assembly: GCF_946808225.1. NCBI lineage: Eukaryota > Metazoa > Chordata > Actinopteri > Siluriformes > Siluridae > Silurus > Silurus aristotelis. Next base: position 29,466,289 of record NC_139579.1, read on the forward strand.
TATATATACAAACAGACACAGAGGCTCACTAACACCCTTGAGAACAAATCTCCGAGGACATTTGAGTGTAATGTTCAGGTGTCCACATAATTTTGACCATATAGTTTACTACTTTAAACAGCAATACACTTTGAAATCCAGTGTGTGTGTATGTGTGTGTGCTTGTTTGTGTGCTTGTGTGGAATCTAACACACACTGAGTGTAACGGCATTCACCATTACTAAGGAACCTACGATACACACAAATTCAGAGTGTGTGTGTGTGTGTGTGTGTGTGTGTGTGTGTGTGTGTGTGTGTGTGAGAGAGAGAGAGAGAAAACATACTGGCCGTGGGTACAACGCTGCATATCTACAAGCTTGTGTGTGCCTGGATGTACATTTGTGAGTGTGTTCTGTTATGATGTGGCTTTTTGTGAGGGAAGGCTGTGTGTGCGTGTGTGTGTGTGTGTGTGTGTGTGTGTGTGTGTGTGTTGTGTGTGTGCCATGAAAGCCCCCTGCACCCACCTCCAGCTGCCTTTGACCTTCCTTTGAACTCTCCTGCAGAAGTGGAGGTGTCTGAGTGCAGAGGGAACTCAGCCATCTTCACTCCTGATCGAGCCTCCGCTATCAGCTGCCTCGCTCGCTCCCTCAGCTGCCTGCGCCTCTCCTCGTCACGCTCCTGCAGAACACACACACACACACACACACACACACAAACATGGGAAAGTGGGTTATTGAACAGGTGCCATCTCAAGTAATTGAGTGAAATGCCATTTTCAGCCCTCTCTAACATTATAGATCAGAGCGACAGAAACCAGTTTAGCAGCTGTGTGTGTGTGTGTGTGTGTGTGAGAGAGAGCGAGAAACATACATCATACAGTTCAATACCTTATTATATTTAATAATAAATACTATAGTATATTTGTACACCAGAACTTATTTCATGGTTAAATCCTTTATTAATTAGCATATACTCTAAATTCGAAACTCTGGATGGAGTTCTTTTCCACCAGAAACCATTTGCTGAAGCTGAGGAGGTTTCCACCTTAGGGTTTAAAACCGGGCCATGAAGATGGGTTTGGATTGTAATTAATGTAAACATTTTGCTACATCGATTAAGGACTACATTTGCAATGAACGGTTTTATATTCATGTGTCAATCAGTGCACAGTTGATAACCTCACCATGGAATTATAATGAATGGACATTCAGTGTTGAGAATGATTATGGGTTCATAGTGAAGTTAAATTTTAATTTACAATTAAGTATGCTTTGTGACACTGTATATTGTTAAAAGCCCCCTTCAAATAGAATAGAATTAATTAATTAATTAATTTTTGTTTATGTCTAATTATTATTAATTGTCTAAATGTTAGCTATTCATTTTAATTTCTAACTGCTGTCTGTTCACTAACTGCTGTCTATTCGAGTGTCTATGTTCAACAACAAGCATATTAGAAAACTCTTCTACCACAGTCTCAATTAAGTTTTAGACTCACTGAAAATTTTTATAAAGAAAGTTCAAGACTCAATGAAAATTTCAATAATGAAAGTTCAAGATTCATTGACAATTTCAATAAAGTTCAAGACTCATTGAATATGTCAATAAAGAAAGTTCAAGTCTCATTAAAAAAAGTCTATAATGAAAGTTTTAGACTCATTGAAAATTTCAATAAAGGTCTAGACTCATTGATAATTTCAATAATGAAAGTTCAAGACTCATTAAAAATTTTAATAAAGTTCTAGACTCATTGATAATTTCAATAAAGAAAGTTCAAGACTCGTTAAAAATTTCAATAAAGTTCAAGACTCATTACAAATTTCAATAATGGAAGTTCAAGTCTTATTAAAAAATTCAATAAGGAAAGTTCAAGACTCATTGAAAATTTCAATAAAGAAAGCTCTAGACTCATTGAAAACTTGTAGAAGATAATCTCTTGTAAAGAGTTTTCTAAATAAAAAATAAAAATAAAAGAACGTCAAATTTCAAACAAGTCTAAGACTTTTTGATAGAAAGATTTATTTCTATCTAAGTGGGAAAAAACCTACCAATCATGCACAAGAACAATGTGATAAAAATGTTATTTTCTGACACAAATGAAAGAGGAATGAGGAAAGAGACAAACAGTGGTGGTGAAATGACTTGTTACAGACTCAGTGAAGGAAAATCATAAAGCTACCACATACATTGACATTGTATAAAGTTGTGTGGGGAATAACTTAGATATAAATTAGAATTGCTGGCAAGTGGCTGTGGTGTGTTTAATAAGTGCACACTCAATCATGTTTCGTTCTTGACTTAAGCAGGCAAGATGTTTAGATGTTTATAGTCCTTTTCTTTTCCGTTGTTCTGGAAAGTAGCACTAAAATGGAGCGTGTATGTAAAACTGCCTTGTAACGATTAAAGCTAAAACGGCCTCATTTCATGCATCGCATCCCTGCATATTAATTATGAGAAAAAGAAAAAAGAAAGAGACACAACATAGGAGCATGTTATCGTATGTTGAAATGCTCCAGTGCACACAGACTGTAGCGTCGAGAATAATTACTAATGTACTGAATAATCAGGCTGGCTTCAGAACTTATTGATAAGTGTCTGTGAAAAGAACTGCTCTCTGATTTGATTATAATTACTGCAGGAGAAGGAGCTTTAATAGTGAATTCAAGTTCTTTGGACGCATAATCAGGGTCACCGTGCAGACTAGTCAATTTGTAGGTATAGAATGAACTGAGTGATGTAAGCTTATGCACTGCTGTGCAGTCGGTCATATACCACTGATATATAAAGCATTAAATGCTTTTGCATCGCAGTACCTGAAGTGAATTTCTGGCCTTTTATGATCATCCATGCCTAATTGAATCAAAAGGTGCAGGCTGTTTGTTGGTACCTTGAATTGTGTATTCTACTGTAGCACACAAGAGCTTTCTCTTATTCTCTTACAAGAGCTTTCTTTTATACTCTTACAAGAGCATTCTCCTATGGAACTTTAAATTAGTGTACTGGGCTCAAACAGTCTCAGAATTAACGTCTAGACTTGAAACATATTTGTTTTGTCAAACCTATTGTTAATATTTTGTTTGCAGCTACAGAAGCAGACAGTGTTTGTGAAGCATAAAGTGTTGAACTGGGAAGTCTGAATAATGTCTTCCACCATATGTCCACTCTGTAGAGCAGCAGCTTGCTTTACATCCCAGGGTTCTTTGAATTTTCTATTAAGCTGATTTAGAGAACGCCCCATTTACCAAAGCAGCCTTTTTATTTATTACTTAAATGCAACACCTACGCCCACACTTCTCCACCAGATATGTCACTAGAGCGTATTTGAAACACATTACACCAAAATGCTAATAAATTCTCAATTCTGATTGGTCAGATGTTAATTCATGCTAAATATAACAGGTCTGAACGACATTCGAGGTGCAAAACGCATCACAAGTATATTATATAAATAAGTTTATTCATTTACCCATCCAAATAATTGAATTCAGGTGTTCCAGTCACTTTCATGGTTACAGATGCAGAAAATCAAGCACCCGGGCATGCTGACCGCTTCTACAAACATTTGTAAAAGAATGGATCGCTCTCAGGAGCTCAATGAATTCCAGCGTGTTACCGTGACAATATGCAACCAGTGCAATAGGTCCAGTCATGAAATTTCCTCAGTCAAATGTTAGTGGTATAATAACAAAGTGGAAGCGATTGGGAACGACAGCAACTCAGCCCTGAAGTGTTAGACCACGTAAAATCACAGAGCAGGTCAGCGGATGCTGAGACACATAGAGCACAAGATCGCCAACTTTCTGCAGAGTCAACAACTGCGTCGCTGATTATTTTCCCATAACAGCATGCTCTCTAATGTTTCATTCCTATCACAACTGTGACATGACATACATTAGCTGGTGCACTCACATATATTCAAACACTGAAGGGAACCTGCACATCTAGACACATCCACAAATACACACTCAGTCAACTGAAATACTCACTTCTCACATACACACACACAAACAGAACTGTTTAGCAATGCATAAAGTCAAACACACCCAACATGTGCGCTATTCGTCTTCTCTCTCTCTCTCTCTCCCTCACGTATGCATGCACGCCCACACCCACACCCCCCACACACAAAACCCAAAACACAGTTTCAAACGCCTGTAAGCTGTGATATGATTCTTCTAAGATGGCCTAAGATGTTGAAGAAACCCAAGTCGGAAACGTTTTTTTAAATTTTCTTTTTTTTCCAAACCAGCACTTACATGCATATTGTCTCCCACACACACACACACACACACACACACACACACACACACACACACACACACACACACACACACACACACACACACACACACACACACACACACACACACACACAAGCAAGTAAATACACATTTGCTGACCCTGGTGTTTCTTAATCTCTGTACATCCCTCCACTAACACGTTTCCAGTCCAGTAAAACAGGACCACAGGCACAAACTAGAGCGTTTGCAGGGCAGCGCTAATTAGCTCAGTTTGGCCATTTCCATCCCAATGCTCTGTTTGTATTTGTGTTTTAGAAGGACAATGAGCAGCTGTGATAATGAGCGCATCCCAATAGCGGCATTCTAATGAGGAGCGTTACAGAGGAATGAACCCGGGGGCTGACTTTAACTGCTAGTCAATAGTCACAATTTAACTCATTACACACACCTGAGGGCAGGATACATGTTTAACTAGGGTGTGTGTGTGTGTGTGTGTGTGTGTGTGTGTGTGTTTGGGGGGGGGGGGGTATACAGAAAATATTCAAAATAGTTCTCATAGGTGGAAAAAATAACTCAGCCCAAGAAGTTCTGGCACCTTTTATATAAATATATAAATCATAAATTCTTTTTTTTTTTTTTAAACAAACTGAAATGTGGATGTTAAAACAACAGAATAGATAGATAGATAGATAGATAGATAGATAGATAGATAGATAGATAGATAGATAGATAGATAGATAGACAGACATACAGACTGCATATGTTGAATAGATAGAAAGATAGACAGACAGATAGCATATGTTGAATACATAGATAGATAGATAGATAGATAGATAGATAGATAGATAGATAGATAGATAGATAGATAGATAGATAGATAGATAGATAGATAAAAATAAATAAATAAATAAATAAATAAACTATATTGCCAAAAGTTTGCGGACACCTGGTCATTAGTTAGGTACTGGTGTAAACGCGGTGAGGAAGCCTGGGGTGCAGTCAGTGTGAAAAAGTTCATCACAAAGGTGTTCAGTAGGGTCCTATTTCTTTTACGTGGAGCCACAATTTTCTTTTCCATCTCTCCAACTCTTTCTTGCTCTCTAAATAGGCATCAAGTGGCTCTCCTTCAGCTACACTGAAGCTTGACCGGTTCAGTCTGGACTCTCCAGCTAAGCGGTAGACAGGGTAAGAGAAAAGAAAAATGGAGCTCAGTGGCCCCAATCCAGACCCTGAGCAGTTGATCATAGAGGATAACGAGGCCATCAGAAAGAACTCTGGGACTTCGCCGGAAGATAAAAACGAACAGCCATGAAGACCCCCGGTGGTAGAATCTAGCATGTCACAGGGCATCTTAAAGAAATGAAGAGAGGAGAAGAAGGAAGAAAAGAAAAAAAACTTGGCATGTTTTAAAGGTTGTTCTTGTATTTAAAAACACACACAAAAGATGGCAACCGGAGACTGACGCCAACATGGCAGGGGGGCGGCACGGGTGCTGGCGCTGGGGCATGAGGTCATGGCGGCTGCCCTCGCCTGGATAGCTGCTCTTTTGGCACACGCGTGTATGCGGTGACGCACTCAGAGCCCGGGCGGTGCCGTACCAGTGCCAGAGAGCCGGCCGCTGTGAAGCGAGAGGAGATACGTTTGTCATGGGTGTTTCTAAAAGCAGGAGGGGAGGAAGTGTGTGTGTGTGTGTGTGTGTGTGTGTGTGTGTATAAATATGAGAGAGAGGGAAAGTATACACAGTGTGCAGTGTAAAGGAAGAGAGAATTCAGATCACTATCCTATTCCACGGCAGTGTGTGCAAGCAAATACACACACACACACACACACACACACACACACACACACACACACACACACACACACACACACACACACACACACACACACACACACACTTTTCCTACGTTTCAGGATAGAATTCAATTCATTTTTATTTACTTTTAACAACTAATATTGTCTCAAAGCAAATTTATAAAAGAATGTATAAGTTTGTTCCTTATAATTGTAAAATTCTCACCCTGTTCTCATCCATTTCCCACCCCATTCTCATCCATTTCTCACCCCATTCTAACCAATTTCTAACCTGTTCTCACCCACTTCTCATCCATTTCTAACCTGTTCTCACCCATTTCTCACCCCATTCTCAAACACTTCTCATTCATTTCTCACCTACTTCTCATCCATTTCTCACCAATTTCTCATCCAGTTGTCACCCTGTACTCACCCACTTCTCATTTTCATTAACAGCAATAAACCGGGCTGTGCTGCTTGTTGGGGTATTTGACACCAAAAACGATCAGAGCTCATGGAGTACCTGGATTTTTACACACCTGGCTTGTGCATGTTACCACCTAATCTCTCTCTCTCTTTCTCTCTCTATCTCTTTCTACTCTATATGGACAAAAGTATTGGGACACCTGACCTTTCCTGCCATATGTGGTTCGTCTCCAAACTGTAACCACAAAATTTTATAGGACGTCTTTGGATGCTGTATAATAAAATGTTTTGAACCTGAAAACCCAAACCTGTTCCAGCATGACAGTGTCCCTGTGCACAAAGGCAGCTCCATGAAGATCTGCTCTACATGGGCTGGAGTGGAAGATCTGCTATAGAGCTCAGACCTCAAACCTACTGAAAACTTTTGGGATGAATTTGAACACTGACTGCAACCTAAGCTGCCACTGTTGGGCCCTTGAGCAAGGTCCTTCACCCTATGTGCTCCTACTGTATCATGGTTAACCCTGCGCTCTGACCCCAGCTTTCTAACATCGCTGGGATATGCGAAGAAAGAATTTCACTGTAATAAAGGGTGTGACGTAAAAAGCACCTTTAGCTGCCAAATGCCATAATTGTAAATATGTCTAGCTTTGGTTAGATCTGGTTTGATCTGGTTTACTCAACACAAGGGTAAGTAGATGGATTGAGGATGGATTTGGACTGTATTATCATCAACAATCTACTACAAAGGTTTAGGACCACAGGTTTAATTGAATCACTGCACACCTGTCTGGTTCCTCGCAAGGTTTCTTCTCAGGGAGTTTGGCCACAGTAGTCACTGTCTCAATCATTAGGGATAAACTGGCAATTATAAAAAACAAACATATACATTCTTTAATATATTTGTCTCTGTAACGCTGATTTGTTAAAATCGCTTTAGATATTGAATAATAAAGATCAGGGCCGCATCGGGTCTCTCTCATGATGCGCTCTCCTGTTTAAGGAGCTTGTGGTTTGGCGTGGATTATCTGACACACGGACTGACACACTGCTTGTGTTCTCTCTCTCTCTCTCTCTCTCTCTCTCTCTCTCTCTCTCTCTCTCTCTCTCCCTTATTTAGTTACCATCTAAAAATCAGATCTTATCACCTGCAATTAATTTCCATTTCAAAATGAATAACTATGGTTTCCTCTTATGGTTTACTCTGGTAAACCATCTGGACAAAGTTCGTCGACCAACGAGAGACGTGCTGCTTTCTAACGTGAATGTTGCATTAAAAAAATAAACAAAAACAAACAAAACTAGAGAGTTAGGAGAGAGATAGAGGACGTGGAGTGAGGGACGGAGAAAGAGGTAAAGAGAAAGAGAGACGGGCGTGCAAGTCTGTTTCAGTGTGTAATGTGATGTCAAGGTGTCAGCTTAAAATGCAACTAAGCAGGTGAGTATCGGCTAATCCTACAGCCGGCTCCTTCTGTACATACACAAACGAGAGAGAGAGAGAGAATGTGTGTGTGTGTGTGTGTGTGTGTGTGTGTGTGTGTGTGTGTGTAGAAAGAGAGAGAGAGAGAGAGAGAGAGAGAGAGAGAGAAAAAGTGTGTGTGAGAGAGAGAGAGGGAGAAAGAGAAAGAGAGATGGCACTAAGCCTTATCAGGGGCCTACAGATGGCGGTCCCGGATCAATGCACATGCGCCGCGATCAATGCATTTGATAACGAATTAGGAAGAAAACTGTACATGCTATCAAAGGAGTTGTACATGGCATAATTATGATGGCGCGTGTGCGTGCTGTTGATACGGCGCCTACGCTAAAGCAGCATGATTAATGCCACAGATAGAGAGAGGGAAAAGAGATGGCTTGTGGGTTAAAAATAAAAATAAATAAATAAATAAAAAACATTTATATATTAAAAAAAAAAAAAAACACCGACCCTTTTTAACCATCCTGGCAGGAAGATGGAGAATAAGGAAATCACGTCAAAAAGTCCATCTGGTGAGACTCCAAAATCCTCAAGACAGGGCAGTTTTTACGAAGGGGGGGGGGTTGGGGGTAGAGGTTAGAGGCCGGGTCTGTCCTTCTGAGATGATTACAAATGACATTCCACTTGCACACAAACACTAATGCCATAGATTTCATGACACTACAGACCTTTCACAGCAGGATGGCTGGATAAATGTTGTGCATATACACCATCCAACATGTTATAAAGTCCTCTGTAAAGCTCACAATGCTCATAAACAGCTCGTAAGAGGGATGTCTCAAAGTCGGTCTCAACATGAGACGTACAAATCCAAAGCATCCATATATATAAATCGTGTGTGTATGAATTCATCTTTAATAGCACTCATATGTCCCTTAATGGCTCATATATCCATAATGTCAAACGTATGAACAGCATGTGCACGCTTCTTTATAGCGTGTATACAACTTTTAATATCACATGTACATTAGGTGCTGGTAGGTGTTATGTCTCCTGCTGAAATGCACGTCTCAATGTCACGTGTACAGTAAAACGCATGTTTTGATAGCACGCGTGTTTTTTTTTTTTTAACAGGATATGCGTGCTGCATAAAGGCACTGCGCAATGCCACTCGATTACATGTGTGTTGGCACGATTCCTAACACCACGCGTGTATTTATAACAAGGCAAGCGAAGGTTTGAATAGCGTATGTATAAGAGGCGTATGTCTCCTTATGACACATTTCTGAACAGTGAATGGCATCTGTATATAAGAAAAACCAGTAACAGCATGTAAATTTGAAGATCTTCAAGAAGCCTGCTTACGTCTTTGCATTTGTAGGTAGCATACAGCGTAAAAGTATCAGCTCCATGAAGACATGCTCATAGGTTGAAGTGGAAGATCTCCTTCTATAGAGCTCTTAACCCTATTGAGGATAAAAGTGAACACTGACTGCACCCCCAGGCCTCCTCACCTCACCTACATTCAATTAATTTGTATTTGTTTAGTGCTTTTCACAATGAACATTGTTAAAACCTACATCACTGCCTGACTTTACTGACAAATGTGGAATGAGATCTTCAAAAAGCAATCTAATAATCATATGGTCCACAAACCTATGTTTATACAGTATATATCAGAGACATGTAGATGATGTGTATATGTAGGTAAATGTTTCTTAAGTGCATGTGGACATCATAAAAGTGTAGATCTTTAAATATCCTGCTTTTGTACGTCCCAATAGAATGTGTACGTCTGTGTTAAACTGTAGGCTGTGTTTAAAACCAGCGCATGAAATGTCTTCTAGCAGCTCTATTAAGGGAGGAAAAAATTCAAAAGAAGTGTGAATTCCTAGATGATGGGATGCCAGGGTGATAAAATACGCATGTTTCAGTTCCGTTACTTTTGCATGAGTATTAAACTAAACATTCTAGAGGCAACTGCTTGGTGCTGTACAAATGCAGCATTGTGTCTCAATGGAGACACATTTTTACACACACCCACAACTGTGTGTGTGTGTGTGTGTGTGTGTGTGTGTGTGTGTGTGTGTGTGTGTGTAAGGAAACAGGTCAAGCAGGAAAACTCCAGCTCCAAGGTGTCTGGCTGTCACAGGACAAGATAATTGGACTGAAAAAATTATTTCTCTCTTTCTCTTTCACTCACACTAGTAAAAGTCCACAAGTCTTGATAATTAGTAGATACACACGTAAGCATCTGCTTACGTAGATACAATATACACACACACCGATTCCCATAGTCCTTTTTGCCTCAACCACCCCCCCACCCCAACGCAAGCACACACACACACACACACACACACACACACACACACACACACACACACACACACACTTACTTAAGCGTGTTAAAAGTTCTGCGCTTTGTTTTAATATTAGCCGAGACTTTGAGAGCCTCACCCTCACATTAATTACTTCATCATTCTACACTCTTTACAGTGTGTTAAACCAGAGTCTTTCTCTCTCTCTCTCTCTCTCGCTGCATAGACAAAACGGAAATCAGTCAATGTGCCAGATTGAACAATTGTAATTTCACATTAAAATGAACAGTGGCAATCTTCCACGCTTAAAGTGTACGTTTTTGATCCCTCATATTTTATTCATGGGATGCTGCTCTATCATAAGTTACGTGTGTGTGTGTGTGTGTGTGTGTGTGTGTGTGTGTGTGTGTGTGTGTGTGTGCGCGCGCGCGAGAGAGAGAGAATGACGTGCTAAAACTGAAAGGCATGTGAGAATAAAGTGGAGATATTTGTATATTCTAGAAACTGAGTATAGACGAAATGAGAGGAAATAAAATGTAACGTCTCAGAGTGTGAGGCGTATCAGAAATATTTCATAACAGTCAAAAGCTTCCCATGTACACCCTCACACTCAGCTGATTGTGTGTCAAATAACATGTAAAGTAATTGAACTATATTGATGCTACATGCAATGGTGCGTTCCATATATTAATATTATCTCCTGGATGTTTTGCCGAGAAAAACAAAATGAACCAATCAGAATCATACATTCGAGCATCCATCAGTGGGTAGTTCATAACTCCAACAATGAAGGAACTATAATAAATAGACATCTGGTTTTGAGGAAGAAAGTGGGTTCCCCTTTGAGTCCAGTTCTTCTCAAGGTTCATTCCATCTCAAGAAGTTTTTTTTAAATTTATAAGGACTATTTTATAAATCAAATATGTATATCAAATAGATATTTATGTCCCATTGTAAACCTAATTTATTATTGCAGATATACATATATAAATATACAATATATCAGATATCAAAAAGTTCAGAGATTAGCTTGGTGACCCGTCAACGGATGGCAGCACACAGTCACAGGGAGCACAGACCAAGTTAACCGAGCTCTCCTCACACGTGAGCTTCTTACCGGAAAAAAAAACACAATCTCATATCTACTCGCTAGATTTGGCCTCTGCGGACTTCGCCCTCTTCCCGAAAATGAAGATCCAGCTCAAAGGTCGCTGTATTGACACCATTGCGGAGATCGAGAGCAAAAAGAAGAAAAGAAGGCTTCCAGGACAAATTCCAAAAGTGTCAGAAACGCAAGGGGACTATTTTTTCAAGGTGATAAATAAATGTGTCATATTACACACATATACACCCACATTATATGGACAAAGGTTTGTGGACTCCTGATTATAAAGTTTTTTATGTGGACATCTCATTACACATTTAAGATTCAATTGGCAGTGTTTATTTCTCATGTGTTATTTAATTGTAATTAGTGTGAAAAATCGGCTGCTGTTCTACATTAATATGTATTATGTTATAATACGAGTGTGCTATACCATTAAAAAGTAAAAATGTATAATTTTTTATTAAAAAAGTACTAATTTTATTTTCATTTACCCCCAATACATTTTCAAAGGCAAGGAGACGTCATATTTGTAATGCCTCAGATTTTATTTCTGTTAAAAAAGTCTCTGGTTTAACTACAGGAAATAACTGTTGGAAATAAGTTTTTTTATGGGAATATTATGAGATTTATACATTTTTGTTATATTTATATTTATACAGATTTATCCACAGCCCTTTTTCAAAATACAGTATATACTAAACTACATACTGGAGATTGGACACATTTTGTTTATGTGACTCTTGAGAATGAGAGTGAAGTATAAAGAGAATGAGTGCATCTCTCAGCATACACCGACTTCTCGTCGTTTCTTTTACAAGATTCTCTCAGAAAGAGTGAAGTGAATCTGGTTAAAAAAAATAAAAAAAATAAAAAATCCTAAACTGCGTTTCTGAAGCTGAGGAAGGTAAAATAAAGAAGGTGCTTTATACCTGTCCCTTGTACTTTACAGCACAGTGAAATTCTTTTCCTCGCATATCCCAGCGATGTTAGGATACTGGAGTAGCACGCACAGTCTGTTACAGTCATGTTACAGCGCCCCTGGAACACTAAGGGTTAAGGGCCCTGCTCAGGGGCCAAAGAGTGGCAGCTTGGGGATACAGGGGCTTGAACCCCTGACCTTCCAATCAATACCCCAGAGCCTTAACCACTGAGCTTCCACTTCACTTGATGTGATGCTGCACTGCTTCAGAGAACATTTGTTGTCCTAATGAGGACAAATTGGACAGAATCTGATCTCAGAGTTGTTGGGGAAAAAAAAAACTTCCAAATATTAAGTAAATTTTAACCATATTCTCAGTGTAAAATAAGAAAATTTCAACTTAGAATAACCCATTTACCAAAAATCATTAAATAAATAAATATTGAAAAATAAAAACACGATCACCAAAAAATTTATAAATAAAAATAAAATAATTATCCGATTCAAAAGACGGAAAAAAATAAATCCTTGAAATATTTATACAAGAGACTTGATCATATGCTGTTGTTAGAATTGTTATACTTTTTGTACAATCATATTAATATGTAAAATTTATACTTTTAAGTCTGTTTAGTCTGAATTATTTGTCTATTTTTTTTAATTCGTACTTTAGATTTCATTTATTTTTATGAAGGTAATATTGAATGCATATCGACATCGGGTACACTCTAGCTTTCTGGATTGGTGTTTGAAAAGGAAAAAAAAGCATCGTGTCATATCTGCTTTTCATACATTTGAATGGACAAAAATCTATTTTTCCTCTCTTTCACCTCAATCAGACGTGATCAGACCCTAAACATTTTACCTTTTACACACTTTTATTATGGATGGAGCCAAAAAACAGCTACAGCATGGCAAAGAAAACAGGAGGTGGACAGGGTAAAAACCACTGTGGGAATACATAAGACACACACACACACACACACACACACACACACACACACACACACACACACACACAGTACACAGGGAAGCTGGCATAAGTTCAAAGGTTTGTTCTGTCTCTCCCCTACAGCGAGGGTCACGGGCATCTCGGAAAAGTCACTTCACCAGAGAGAGAGTAATTGAAAGAGAAAAAGAGAGAGAGAGAGAGAGAGAGAGAGAGAGAGAGAGAGAGGAGGGGCCCCATCGGTATGAAGTCCAATTAAACTAATCATAACGAGCCACTGAGCATGAGGGAGATCACCTGGAATCCCCCTGCCGCCCTCCCGTTACCCCTCTTGCCCTTTTCTCTCTCTCTCTCTCTCTCTCACGCGCAGACACACTCTTCCCTACGTTTTCTCTCTGTCATAATTACCCTGGCCAGAGTTGTGTGAAATTACCCCTCTGATCAGCTGCTGCTTCAGAAAGCTGGCTCCGAGCTCTTCACGAGCGAACCCAACACATACATAAACATTATTTCTCTTCCTTCTGCCCTGCTCTCATCCATAACTCCATCTTTTATTTTATTTACAAGGACAAATACAGGCAGGGAGGACAAAAGAGGAGGCCTAATGTGTGTGTGTGTGTGTGTGTGTGTGTGTGTGTGTGTTGGGGCACATCGCTTTTTAATGATTGTTCATTAATTACTCATTACTGCCTCTGGCTCTGTGTGTGCGTGTGTGTGTGTACGCACGTGTGGTGCCAGCTCTAATAGATTGTGAAGGCCACCTACCTACAGCCATCAGGACCAGAACAAAACCATAATTATGGCTACGCATCTATTAAAGACCCACAACATACAACACACACAAACACACACACACACACACACACACGCACGCACCCGGGAACTGAAAAACAGAAGGGGTGAACTTAGATCAAAGGCAGAATCCTCATGCTGGAACCAAATTAGCATGGCATGCTGGAAAACGGCGCACACACACATGCTGCTGATGAGAGGGGAGGGATTAGTGACGTGACCAGTGAAACACACCAGCAGTCACAGACAAAGACTGGCTTGCAGACCGAGCGAGCTCTTGCTTCTTTGCACGCACGCATGCACGCACGCACACATACACACACACACACACACACACACACACACACACACAGTGGTTCAGCAGTTAAAGTTCTCAGGAAGTGATCAGATGTTTACAAGTTCAAGGCCCACGAGTGTCTGGGTTTCTCAAACAGGTGCTAAGACGCGTGGCTTGAGTTGTAAACTATTTAGAGTAAACAAACAAACAAATTAATTCTACATATAACCCGATCTTTCACAAAATTTACTGTTCCTGCACATCGCATCAGCTTTATATCAGGAGAGTCAAAGTCAGTATGTGGAACACTATCATTGATCCATGCAGGATGTAAAATGTGCTGAAATATGAATTATGGTAAAGAGTTCATGGTACATCTGCTTCAGGGTTAAACTGGCACGTGTGTGACGTTTAATAAACAGTGATGAAGCAATAATGATGTATAAAACACACCTCTGCGTCTCTGAGCGAAACATGTCGTTCTGAAATATGAAAGGACACATCAGTGGGTCTACTTCTATGGGTCTAAAACAGACAGATGTCACACCTTCACTGGGACTAAAACAAACATATGACACCTCCTTCACTGGGACTAAAACAGACAGATGACACACCTCCTTCACTGGGACTAAAACAGACAGATAGCACACCTCCTTCACTGGGACTAAAACAGACAGATGACACACCTTCTTCACTGGGACTAAAACAGACAGATGACACACATCCGTCTGTTTTAGTCCCAAATATGGAGGTGTGTCATCTGTCTGTTTTAGTCCCAGTGAAGGAGGTGTGTCATCCATCTGTTTTAGTCCCAACTATGGAGGTGTGTCATCTGTCTGTTTTAGTCCCAGTGAAGAAGGACACACCTCCTTCACTGGGACTAAAACAAACATATGACACACCTCCTTCACTGGGACTAAAACAAACATATGACACACCTCCTTCACTGGGACTAAAACAAACATATGACACACCTCCTTCACTGGGACTAAAACAAACATATGACACACCTCCTTCACTGGGACTAAAACAGACAGATGACACACCTCCTTCACTGGGACTAAAACAGACAGATGACACACCTCCTTCACTGGGACTAAAACGGACAGATGATACACCTCCTTCACTGGGACTAAAACAGACAGATGACACACCTCCTTCACTGGGACTAAAACAGACAGATGACACACCTTCTTCACTGGGACTAAAACAGACAGATGATACACCTCCTTCTCTGGGACTAAAACAGACAGATGACAGACCTCCTTCACTGGGACTAAAACAAACAAATGACACACCTCCTTCACTGGGACTAAAACAGACAGATGACACACCTCCTTCACTGGGACTAAAACAGACAGATGACACACCTCCTTCACTGGGACTAAAACGGACAGATGATACACCTCCTTCACTGGGACTAAAACAGACAGATGACACACCTCCTTCACTGGGACTAAAACTGACAGATGACACACCTTCTTGACTGGGACTAAAACAGATAGATGATACACCTCCTTCACTGGGACTAAAACAGACAGATGACACCTCCTTCACTGGGACTAAAACAGACAGATGATACACCTCCTTCACTGGGACTAAAACAGACAGATGACACCTCCTTCACTGGGACTAAAACAGACAGATGATACACCTGCTTCACTGGGACTAAAACAGACAGATGACACCTCCTTCACTGGGACTAAAACAGACAGATGACACACCTCCTTCACTGGGACCAAAACAGACAGATGATACACCTCCTTTACTGGGACTAAAACAGACAGATGACACCTTCACTGGGACTAAAACAGACAGATGATACACCTCCTTCACTAGGACTAAAACAGACAGATGATACACCTCCTTCACTAGGACTAAAACAGACAGATGACACACCTGCTTCACTGGGACTAAAACAGACAGATGATACACCTCCTTCACTAGGACTAAAACAGCCAGATGACACACCTCCTTCACTGGGACTAAAACAGACAGATGATACACCTCCTTCACTGGGACTAAAACAGACAGATGACAGCTTCTTCACTGGGACTAAAACAGACAGATGACACACCTCCTTCACTGGGACCAAAACAGACAGATGATACACCTCCTTCACTGGGACTCAAACAGACAGATGATACACCTTCTCTGGGACTAAAGCAGACAGATGACACACCTCCTTCTATGGGACTAAAACAGACAGATGATACACCTCCTTCACTGGGACTAAAACAGATAGATGATACACCTCCTACACTGGGACTAAAACAGATAGATGATACACCTCCTACACTGGGACTAAAACAGACAGATGATACACCTCCTTCACTGGGACTAAAACAGACAGATGATACACCTCCTTCACTGGGACTAAAATAGACAGATGATACACCTCCTACACTGGGACTAAAACAGACAGATGATACACCTCCTTCACTGGGACTAAAATAGACAGATGATACACCTGCTTCACTGGGACTAAAACAGACAGATGACACCTCCTTCACTGGGACTAAAACAGACAGATGACACACCTCCTTCACTGGGACCAAAACAGACAGATGATACACCTCCTTTACTGGGACTAAAACAGACAGATGACACCTTCACTGGGACTAAAACAGACAGATGATACACCTCCTTCACTAGGACTAAAACAGACAGATGATACACCTCCTTCACTAGGACTAAAACAGACAGATGACACACCTGCTTCACTGGGACTAAAACAGACAGATGATACACCTCCTTCACTAGGACTAAAACAGCCAGATGACACACCTCCTTCACTGGGACTAAAACAGACAGATGATACACCTCCTTCACTGGGACTAAAACAGACAGATGACAGCTTCTTCACTGGGACTAAAACAGACAGATGACACACCTCCTTCACTGGGACCAAAACAGACAGATGATACACCTCCTTCACTGGGACTCAAACAGACAGATGATACACCTTCTCTGGGACTAAAACAGACAGATGACACACCTCCTTCTATGGGACTAAAACAGACAGATGATACACCTCCTTCACTGGGACTAAAACAGATAGATGATACACCTCCTACACTGGGACTAAAACAGATAGATGATACACCTCCTACACTGGGACTAAAACAGACAGATGATACACCTCCTTCACTGGGACTAAAACAGACAGATGATACACCTCCTTCACTGGGACTAAAATAGACAGATGATACACCTCCTACACTGGGACTAAAACAGACAGATGATACACCTCCTACACTGGGACTAAAACAGACAGATGATACACCTCCTTCACTGAGACAAACAGACACAAAGTCCACACCTGGATGGACAGACACAGAAACCACATCTTCATCAGTGAGACAGACAGAAGCCACACATCCTCTATTAACCATAATTATAATGGCAGTTTTTATTTGGAATTCCAGATTTTGGAGTGGAGTGTTTTTTTGCATCACATCATATTCTGGTTCATGTCATTGAAAAGAAGCAGCTGAAAACCCAAAGAACACGAGTAAACGGATGCCATTTTCTTTCACTATGCCAATGCTGATGATCAGTACGGCCAGAAACCAGAGAGTTTATTCCATTTTCAAACACAACCATCTTTCATTCCATTACATTATGTGCTGTCTTTATTGCCACCACTTTCACTTCCCTTCCACTTATCCCACATCTGTCCATTCTCACCTCCTTTTAATGGAATTAAGACTGTCCTTATGCATGGTGTGTTCAGGAGGGCCACGTCTTGCAGAGGTCCCTGTGGCATGAGATAACCCCCTCCCATAATCAAAACAAGACATCGCCAAATCTAATCTAAATCGCTGCCAATTATCAGCGCGCCGAGGTCCACGCCACCTTCTGATCAATGTTTTCTATTAAAAAGCCAACGATTCAATATGCCAGCGCACTAATGCAAGCGAGGCTCATTAGCACCGGTGTCCTTGGGAAAGATGCGCACATGCACGCCGTTAATTTGAGGCTAATCTACAGAATGGCAAAGCGTTTCCCCTTCACCAACTCATAGAGGACTTATGTTAAAGAGACACAGATAGTGAGGAAAAAGAAAGAGAGAGAGAGAGAGAGAGAGAGAGAGAGAGAGAGAGAGAGAGAGAGAGAGAGAGAGAGAGAGAGAGAGAGAGAGAGAGATGGGGTGAATCAGGGCTTTGAAAAACGGTGCATTCTTTATTGTATTGTGGAAATGCTCTCAGACACAACGTTTGAAGACAACAGTAGCATTACACTTAAAAAAATATATATATTCCCAATAGGTAATTCAAGGACGTCTCGCTCTCCTGCAGGCTCGTTTTATGATATTACATCATCACAAGAGGTGTCTATTGGACTATTGATTTATTCAAAAAACATTACAAAAATAGTCTTACTGGAGTTTTCAAGAGGAATTGGAGATGCAAGATTGTCTCATTGTGTGTGTGTGTGTGTGTGTGTGTGTGTGTGTGTGTGTGTGTGTGTGTGTGTGTGTGTGTGTCTATAGAGTAGTTTCCGGTAAACTACGGAAATTTCCAACAAGTTTCTATGGGAACTTCATCTGGGAATCTTACCAGGAATTGAAAGAAATTTATGGGAATTCATTAAAGAATTTTGGGGTAATTTATACTAACTATCATATACAAACATAAATATAAACATTTTGTTTGGGTGCATCAGCTGACATGCATGCAAACTAATAAATAAAGAAGAAACATAAAAAATAAAAGAAATGACATTTTTGACTTGTATGTAATATTTATGTAATTTACTTGAATACTCACACAGGAGGACATTTTTGACATTATTTTGTGTGCAGGATCAAGAAATGATGTGTGTTATGTTATAGAGTAATGCCCAGTGCATGTCGGGGGCGTGGCCTCAATAACCCTGCAGTAAATCTGCTGCGTACATATGATTAATGAATGCGCAGGTAGAAATTTAACTGTAATTACATTAAATCTGGTTGTTTTAACCAAAATTCTCCAAGATTTTTTAAAACTACTTTTAAGTTCTTTGTTATCGGTGAACCGGAAACTGTAAATTCCCAGTTCATTCAGGTTAATTCCTGCTCATTCCCATGGAAAGTTTCCAGTCTTGCAACTTTTTTTCTTCTTAAGACTTTAGGTCACCTCAAAGGGTTCTTCAGTCTAACTTGAACTAGGAGACCCAAACCTGTTCCAGCCTGACAATGCCCCTGCGCACAAAGCCTGCACCATGAAGATGCTTTACATGATTTAGAGTGTAAGAGCTTCTTCGATAGAACTATAAACACCATTGCAAACCTTTGGGATGAATGTAAACACTGACTGCACCTCAGGCCTCCTCACCTCACCTACATCAGTACCTGACTTTACTTACAGCCTCGTAGCTGAAATCTCCACAAGCACCCTCAGAAATCTAATATCTAGTAGTATCCAGTAATCTTTTCAGAAGAGTGGAGGTTACTATAACAGCTAAATGGGAATGAATGTGGAATGGGATGTTCATAAAGCAGGAATCTTTATAGGAACCAAAATCAGTTAGAAATGATGTACAGAGATGCCTACATACCGTGCACCTAAACACCACCTGATCTCACGGCCTGATTCAGTCCATTAGCAGCTACATGCTGTTGGTTTGCCGCTAATTACACAAACACACACACAAAACCAGCAATAACAGTCACACATGAGAGCATGATCACCATGCACCAATGATCGAGGAGTAACGTGCGTCAGATCGATGAGGGGTTAATTACAAACACGCCCACAACACGTCTATTCATAATCATGCCTGTTTTGCATACACATACAGAGGTGTAGAGGTATTTCTATTAAAAAAACAATCACACTGATTCCTATAATGAAATCACAGCTGTTTTTTCAAGTTTTTTCAAGATGGACTATACAATTTTCAAACTCGCCAATAGATGGCAGCACAAGGCTGCATGCACAGTCACAGGGAGCACCGACCTACATAAGTCAGTGTGCCAAAAGACATCATCATCGAGTTGTTCTCAGAAAAAAAAGGGCTCATATATTAATATGTAAATTGAAATGTAAATGTATTTTATTTAGGAATTGTGTTATTTGTATGAAAAAAGTTCGGCCCATGCGCCATATATGACGGATTTGTGATTTTTCCTAAATAAAACTGCTGTCAGTTCTTTTAAATGCAATAACATCCACATTGTAATATAATTGTCAGGGGTAAAATAAAATCTTTTTGATAACACCTTCTATGCTGTTGTGGTTCAATGAGTCTGTATTTGGACAGATCTCCATTCCTGGCTGATATTTGAGGAACCCAATGTGGTCGTCTGCAGTTGTAGCAGATCTGCCTCAGGTTTCGACATGTGTTTCCGGAGATTTTTTTTTTGCCCATCACGATTGTACAGAGTGGTTTCGTGAGCTGTGTTACTTTCATGCTGATCGCCTCAGACTTCGCAGGTGTTTGAGCCTGAAGAACTGCTGAATGCTTGTGTTTTTACAAGCTTAACAGAAAACCTCAAACCGATCTGTCTGACATTAAGAACTGAGGCGATAATTTAATGATTATCTGCGCTGTGATATTTAACCGTAAAAAACGAGCATTTCTGTAACGTCTCGACACATGGATAGTGAAGTAAAGACGGCCGCACTTACGTCGATGGCCTGTGGCGGGCGTGTGTGTGTAGGCGAGGTGGCGCTCGGGACAGATTTGTTCCTGGCTTTCAGGGCTGCGTCTCTGCGAGCCTGCTCCAGCAGGAGACGAGCTCTCTCCTTCAGCTCCTCCTGACGAGACTGCGCTTTCTTAAACAAAAAAAAACAAGGGAGGTTCAAGTCAGACCAGGACTTGCTACCGTACAGGATGCTACCATGGTGGTACTACACTCAGTACCAAGTGGCTAACGTGTCCTATTACTGATAGGTGGCACACATGTCACAGGCCAGAGTCTAGAGACCGGCAATTAAGGCGGCAGACAACAAGTGTTAGTGCATGGAACAGTGTGTGGTGGTGAAGTTTCTTGTGAACGAAGGCGTAAAACCAGCGAATATCTACACAAGACTTCAAGTAGTGGAAACGTCAGTAACGGAGTTACGCAAGATGTAAATGTAGGATTATGTGGAAAAATGAATGCAGTTTCCGCTTCTCTAAATTTGTTCTTTTATTTCATAAAGTCCAGGTTTGACTTGAATGCCCCTTGTGTTGCCTGGACAGTCACCATAATACACACACTGTTGTTACTGGGTTTTTTTTTTAACTGTGCAACAACAATAACAAAAGTCTTTTTGCAATAACACCATTTTCAACTGTGCAATATTATATGTACAATCTGTTTGAAAGTGTAACTACTGTATTTGTCTCTTTTTCGTTTGTATTTCTACACTGTGATGTATATATTTGTACTGTGTCTCTACTTTATATGTTTGCACATTTCTTTTCTTTGCTGCTGTAACATGGAAATTTCGCCCCTGTGGAACGAATAAAAGTACATCCATTCTTATCTTATTTTCCATGGGTCTGAAACTCTCCTCAATCGAATCCAAGCTACAAAACAGAATTTTGAGGTCCTGGTATGTTTTTTTTGTTATCTATTATGACCCATCATGTGCTTACCTTTTCGCTGCTGATGGACACGGGGACAGAAGCAGCATCCTGAAAAACAAGGTACCAAACTAACAGGTGAGAAAAAAACTATTAGAAAGAGACATAGTGAAACCTGTACTTCATCTCTTCAGCTTGGGATGTGAACGTCCAGGGTTTTTCCTAATGAAGACGGTCGACTGAACCCATTCAGCAGGGTTTTCAAGGGGAGCGCTTAACTCTTGGAGCAACACGCATCTGTATGTTTTAATGATAACTGGTTATGCCGAGCATCAAATGAACGTGTGTGAGTGTTTTAAAGGCATTAACGAGACTGTATGAGCAAGTCTGCGTGTACAAGATTGCGTATGGGAAACATGAGAAAAGCGTACATAAATGCAGGAGCTGAACAGTGTGTATGTTTGAGTGCCAATGGGAATAAAAAGCTCAATATACAAGGTGGCGCAGGGAAACAGGGCAGTTTGGAACCAGGAGTTGTGATACTGCAGTAGTTTAGAACCATTGTGAGCTTGTTTTGAACCCTTGCCATTAGTTATAATGGTGCAGTGGAGTGGTGACTTTAATAATAATAATGATAATAATACTACATTTAATAAAATTTTATCTCAAAACACTTCTCTGGGTCTTCCTACAATTGAGCGATTATCATAAAAATCAACTATACAACAAACAGCAGCTGTTTAACTGATAAAATTGTTTAGTTAATTATAAATATAAATGAATGAGATTTGAGACACGATATAAAATTGGTAAAAAAAAAAAAAAAAAAAAAAAAAATCATTCCTGACACTTTAAAGCAGGACTACTGTCAATATAGTATATATTTTTTATACTTATATTTTATACTTCATATATTTAGATTTTTTATATATATATATATATATATATATATATATATATATATATATATATATATATATATTTTTTTTTATGCGAATGCATCATGGGTGTGTCATTTTAAAGCAACAATAGTTTTTCCAGGGTCCGGTCCGCTGTCATTATGAGAGCGGCCTCTAGAGGCGAATTACTAACGCCACGTGCTGTTTGTTTTTACGCGCAAGACTACGCGCTGCACGGAGAGCGCTATATTATATTTATTATCTATAATTTATTAATAGTCTAATCACATTCATTAATTTATATATTCATATTTAATTCCTTTAGCACATTTTCGTCGTTCAGAACAGTTTTTTACTTTCTTTTATTTACATACAACTAACGCTCCTTGCGCACCTCTCCACTGCTTCAATATAATGAATGAGAACTGGTTTTAAACAACTTCAGACGTCCCAGGGTTCAGACAATTCCTAGTTCCAAAAATTTTCCGTTCTGCATATTTTTTCCTCTTCAAAGTCACTAGTGTACAGATCTGACAAATGTCGAAGTCATAGAGTCTTAAATAGTTTTCAAACCGTTCCCAGAGCCCTCGTGGCCCTGCGAATGTGGGCGGAGTCAGGGAGACCACGCCCAGCAAGATAGAAATGCTTCACTGCAGGATGAAGGCGATCAGTGAGTCGAAACTTTGTATTGATTTGCAGTAGAGCCAGGCCGTGCTAACAAATATAAATAAATGCCCCCGCAGCATACCAGAGGCACGTTTATTTTTTTTCCTTTAAATTGTCACCCGTCTGTATGTGTGCATGTGAGGATAAAAAGTGTGTGTGTGTGTGTGTGTGTGTGTGTGTGTGTGTGTGAGGGAGATAAATAAGGGTATGAAGCAGGAGGCTGTAGAGATGAGGCGAGGCTGTGGAGCGTGGCGAGCTGCAGGCGGGAGGAATATTGCGCAGGCTGCATTAATCACACGTCAGCCCGGTGATGACAAAAAGCCAATCACACTTAGTATGAGACGAAGTGACAGAGGGGGAACAGGCGGTGTGATAGCACAAACAGCTTACAGCTGCACGGCCCAACAAGGAAAAAAAAAAATGCTAAGGTGGGTTGACTGAGGGTGTGTACCCACATGTTTACTAATGTGTCTCTGTTCTGTGTGTGCATACACATGTTTACTCGTGCATTTGGTGGGAATTTATTCATCGGTCATGTGTGTGAGATTTAACCGCATGCATTTTTGTTCGCTTAGGTGATTTGGGTGTAAATGTGTGTTTATTCATTAGTGCAGACGAATTCAATATTTACATAAATATTTAAACAGATCAGAGACACGACTAAAAAAGAAAAAATGTAAATAGAAAATGCAGACTTAAAAATTCTGATTTTTAGGCCTGTTTTTCCTCCATTTCACCATAAACTGCAACATGATATAACATGTTGGGAAGATGTTAAGGATCCGATAGATTTTACTCATCCATTTGCAAACTAGCCCTCGATCCTGTATGTGTATGTGTATGTATATATATATATATATATATATATATATATATATATATATATATATATATATATATATATATATATATATGATGGTAATATTTGCGCAAAATTCATTAGTTTTTCATACTGTTGATTTCAAAAGCAGCTCAGCTACAATAACATTGTATATATACATACATCATATACATCAAAGTTATTTGCGCATCTACAGATAGTAACGTAAAGACCAAGTTAGGCGATTCGGCACAAATAAATCTTTTTGTTTCTTCGGGACGTATTTCTGTGTTAAAGGCAGGCCAGATTTAATAATTTACTCTATAATTTGAGTGTGTTTATGACTTTATCAAAGTAAAAGTCATTCCTTAAAAAAGTTCTCATTCAAGGTTTTTTTTCCTTTCAATTTACTCAAAATATATGCTTCAGGCTGACAATGTGGGCTCATGTAGAAAAACATGACCATGAGTTTATGGACGTTATGCATGTGTGCAAGTTCTGTATGTCTGTGGATTTGGTAGCATGAAATTTCCCCTTCGGCTCGAAGAAAATATGTTTCACATAAGTTGGAGCGGAAGATCTTAAAAGGCCCCCTAGAGAGATCTGACCTCAACCCTATTGAACACCTTTGAGATGAATGTGAACACTGACTGCACCTCAGGCTTCCTCACCTTCGCAGAAGAGCGGAGGGTATTCTAACAGCAAAATGGGGACTAAATGTGGAATGGGAAGTTTGTGCATCTTATGGTCAGGTGTCCATCTATTGTGTACTGTTTGTTTCCATTTACCTGTGTATGTCTAGCGGCTGAGCGCTGTGTGTATTTGACGGGTGAATGTTAATCTGTGTACGTACACCTGAATGACAACTGTTTTACTCGTGTTTGTAAGTTTGTTTCTGTTGTGTTTCTCCACTCCCTGAGAAAACACGGGGAAAGGAACCGTGCCAGACACAACAGAGATCTCGTCTCGTTCCGAACGTGTCGAAAGGATGCTCAGTATGAGCAGATCGTGAATAAGGGTCTCGGGATGAGTACAGGGCCGTATTTAAGATTACAGCAACAGTTGTACAGCATCTATGTGAAATTATTTGCCGAATAAAGATTGAGGTTTTGTAATCAATCCAGTAGACTCCAGACCAGGGACAATAAATCAGCCTGGATCAGAACCATACAGGAGTGTATGAATTAGGGGTGACCCCGAATAGTCGGAGATTCGATGTTTCGATAGGAGGAGCCTGATTCTTCGCAGGGGTGTTAGGAAATGAGGATCGTGCCATTATGGTTATATGGGGGTGCTCAATCTCTGATTTCACATAAAACTTCATTTTTTTCCCCAAATTTTAATATAAAGCTTATTATATAGTGCTATAATAATGCTGTAAATAGAAATGTGAAAAAAAGAAACTTTCAATGATTTCTTTTAACATGCATGAATAAATCCCACCCCCCCGTGACACTTTCCATGATCTGTGAGAGACACAGGAGCATCTTAGTGGCAGGGATTTTAATATGTCTGATTCTATGAAAACATTCGTTTTTAATTGTTTTTCGGGGCACCGATGTTTTCGCATACATTGTTTTGATGCATTTTTTTTTTTACAATTTAGCTGATTCTATTTGACTTGCCGACAGGTAAAGACGATGCAAATCCTGTCTTCAGTGTGGTCTTTCTGTAGTTATTTTTTTTAGGTTTATTGATCCTACATGTTTGAGATACATACCGTAATTTCCAGACTATAAAGCGCACCCATATATAAGCCGCACTCACTGAATTTGACAAATATTTTTATTTTTAACATAAATAAGCCGCACCTGCCTATAAGCCGCAGCCGTGTAGCCCTGTCTACACTAATGTACTTTACACAGGCTTTAACGAAAGACACGTTACACACGGTGTAACGGGTAAAATATGATGTGCTTCCTTTAGGAGCATAGCGGTATTTTGGGAATTGCATGCCACTGCATTTTTTCCGGTTTTACTGCATGTGTTCAAGACGAGGATTATGTCCTTATTATTTTCCGATGCTCATTTCTAAGTTTCTTTGACTAACCCGTAACGCTGTTGCCAAGAAAAATAAAAAAGCACGAGTTTTGGAAAGCTGTCTGTGCTTATATGATTTGAGTTTGTAAATAATAAGTCAGGGACACCTCTGGTATGAGTAGGGAGGCTAAGTGAATGTTTACCTGTGTGTGCTTGTTGGATGTATCTGAATGGTTGTTCTGTAATGAGCTGCACTCTTTCGCTGTGTTCTCTCTCACTTCGTTCTGTCTCGCACTCCTCTTCTTGTTCATGTCAGTGTCTCGGTTGTTGCCGAAACCAAGCGTGTGTAAGTGTAAAACAGAAGCCTGCTGTTGAACTCCACCCTCCGGAGCCACCACCTCTCTCTCTTTTTCTTTTTCCCTCTCTCGACTCGCATCAATCGCATCCTCTTTCGCTTCCGGTGCGTCGGCTCGGGAAAGAACAAGTTCCGTTCTGGCCGCAGCTGAGGACGTGCAAGTAAGGGTTTCCGCTACCTCGCCGTCTTTTACCTCCGCCCCTTCCTCGTCGGGGGGGGCTTTCGGCGTCTCACTGTGAAGCTCGGCGTAAAACGTGTCGTGAGCCACGGAGCTCTCGGTGTCTGTGTGGAAGTCGCCCACTTTGTAGGTGCTGCGGCCGGCCTGGGCCTCGATCTGTAACACACTCAGCTCCTGACCACTGAAGTGTGCACGGATCTGGTACAGGTACGTCATCACGGTCAGCTTGTCCGGGATCGCCAGTAGCACCATGTCAGCTGGCTCCAGCAGCCGAGAGATGCCCAGACTAGCAAAGCCGTCATATGCCTGTAGCACACGTACAAAAAACACAAGAGTAGCAGTGAGTTTGATAAGTGGCACAGACAGACAGACAGACAGACAGACAGACAGACAGACAGACAGACAGACAGACAGACAGACAGACAGACAGACAGACAGAAAGATATGGTTTGCATGAGCTGGAGAGGAAGATCTTGACTGGCCTGCTATAGAGCTCTGACCTCAACCCTATTGAACACCTTTATGATGAATGTGAATGCTGATTACACCCCAGGTCTACTCACCTCACCTACATCAGTACCTGACTTTAATAACAGCCTTGTCTCCATAAACAGATTCCAAAATCTAGAGCTGGGGGTCCTCAAACTATATAATACGACCCGCCCCCACATATGAAATGGTCTTTTTAACAATGCCAGAGACATATTTTTTAAATGTCGTTTTACTCATATGCTTTACTCACGTCGTATCTGTATTCGACAACAAAGGCCGGCTTTCAAACTACAATTCCTTTTAGTTATTAACGTAGCCTAAGCATTTGTCAGATTCACAGTGTCTGTGTTCAAAGAATGCAACCTATGCCGACACTATGAAACCTGCCACAAAGACAAGTATGCATGCAAGGACAATAATACTGGTAGTCCCTTCGGCTCAAGTCATTTTCTGTTACATATCGAACGACGTGGTCCTCATAGAAAAATGTTTTGTGACCCCTGATCTAGTGGACTATCTTCCCAGGAGAGTGAAGGCTAGTATTAAAGTGTGTTATTGTAAAATTCAGTCACTACTGAGATTCACTTTACTCACTTATCAACCCTGATGACCACAAAATATATACCCACTGACACCCCCTGATGTACGGTATTAGGGTTAAATAATGGGCATGGGTATAATAAGAGCAGAGTTTACGGTGTAGGGTGTAGGGCGAAGTGCATAACTAGATTTGGAACAAGACAAGCAAAGATCGGTGGGTGGGAGGAGGCCGAGACAGCTAAAGTCAAGGATGGTTCTCTCTGATAAGAGTTCGATATGAAGAAACACTAAACTAATCCCTCCTCAGTCTTATCATATATACACATCTACCACTCTCTCTCTCTCTCTCTCTCTCTCTCTCCCTCCACACACCTGTCTGTCTATCAAGTGTAATTACACTGATTTGTCCTGATGTGAAATACAGACAGATAATCAAATAGGGTAAAAAAATAAAACAAAAACATAAAAAAAACACCCAATCCCTGATCAGGTGATAGAAAAAGAGTGATGGAAAGAAGGAGAGAGAAAGGAACAGGAACGGTAGGAAAAAAAAAAAAACTCATTTGGACACGTTTCGAGGGGAAACGTCCCTTTAAATTGCTTGTCTTTTTGCCCTCTCGCTCGCTTTATCACGTCTTGTATCAGCAGCGCAGTTAATTCCAGGTTGCTGACAAGAGACAGCCATTTTCTCCACATCTCTCCTGCTTTCTCATTCGAGTTTATCAGACTTCTCTCTCCAATGGTTAGTGTGTGTGAGTGAGTGCAATCAAAACTAAGCTCCTTCTCCATTTCCAATTAATTACAACTTTCTCCTTTCCCCCTGATCAGGATGCATGTCCTTTGTGGACGAGCGGAAAAAGAGGAACAAAGGAGGAGACGAGTGAAAAGGTCTGAGGTCGCAGTGATACTCGAGGGGTTTTGCTTTTTAAAGATAAATGATAGAAATGGAAAGTTAAAAGCGTATAAGTGAGTGAAATTAACACTCTACTGTTTCTAACAGACTTTTTCACGTAACAATATGTTAGTAAGACATTTGAGTAGAAATTTGCTTTGCTTTTTGCCGTGGATGTACTTGTGTGTGAGGGGCAAAGCGTTTTATAATTCCCACTCAATCATGCAGTGGAGTTAATATACTGCTAATATATTCTATAAGCAGAGCTGTGGAACCATGGGTATTTTGTGCAGGAGTAACATAAAAGCCCACAAGTATGAATTATTAGTGTTAAAAATACACCAAAAAAAAACATGAAACAGAGGAAATCATTTGTGCAGTTGTTTTGAACTTTTTTTTAATAATACATTTAATATTAACCAACACTGCCTTGAAGCCCCGCCCCCTTTTCTCATATTATTTCAAATCTCTGTGAAGGTAAATGGAGCACGTTTTGCAATTGTTCACTCGAAAGCGTGTAGATACACATGCAGACTAACAGTTAACTCTATTAGGAAAAAGGCCCAAAAGTATTAATTTTTATGCTTATAATAGTATTTTGAATGACACTGGATACATAGTTAAAGGTAAAGGTGCTTTGTACTTGTCAGATTCGAAATTAAATGTGATTAGCATCTAACCAGAAGTGCAAATAGCATTGTTTATAAATAAATAAATCTAATATAAGTAAAAAGTGAAGAGATGCTGAGCTTTGCAGTTCCATCTCGACCTTAAATAAGTATGTTACAGTACAGTGCAATTTTTTCTTCGCATTTTCCAGTGATGTCAGAAAGCTGGGGTTAGAGTGCAGAGTCAGCCATGATACAGCGCCCCTGGAGCACTGAGGGTTAAGCGCCTTGCTTAAGAACCCAAGAGAGGCGGCTTGGACATACTAGGGCTTGAACACCCAACCTTCTGACCTTCCACTTCCCCATAATTACAGTTTAACCAATAAGGTTATTCGTGGTCATTAATAAATATACTGTTCGTTATATATTATGATATGCTTTTTACTGCTTAGTACACATTCTGTTCCACTGCCAACAAGCAGTTCCTGACCACAGCTGATTAAATGATCACATCATCTCGATCTGTATTTAAGCAATACTGCGCAAGCAAGACTGGTGTCGTTCTGCATGTCACACATTTAGTATAACAGCATGATTGAGTCTTCATATAACTGAGATTGACATTTCCAGTCAAATAGATTCTACTTAAAAAAGCATGTGGACACCTGACTGATTGGTGTGCGCTTTCTGAACATCCCATTCCACATTTACTCCCCATTTGTTGTTATAGTAACCGCCACTCTTCTGGGAAGATGTTCCACTAGATGTTGGAGTGTGCTTGTGAAGATTTGATCAGCCACAAGAATGTTAGTAATGTCAGGTACTGATGTAGGTGAGGTGAGGAGGCCTTGGATGCAGTCAACATTTACATTTATCTAAAGGAGTTCAATAGGGTTTAGAGCGCTACAGCAGGAGATCTTCCACTCCAACCCAAGTAAAGCATATCTTCATGGAGCTGGTTTTGTGCACAGGGGCATTGTCATGCTGGAATTTCGGTCTCGCAGTTGAAGTGAAGTGAAAATTTCATGCTACTGCATTGAAACAGTGAAATCTCTCAGTACTGTAAAGTAAGTATCCCGAAACGTTGCTCCATCAATCAGAATGTTGTGTCATTCATCATTATTACTGATAAACAGTTAGTTAGACTGTTAGTTGAACAGTGAAGTTAGACTGCAAACTAGGCGAGATATTTAGCTGGATACTTGCTATGGTATGGGAAATTATTAGCTCAAAAGTGGTCAGTAAGTATTATATAAGTATTATTTCTTGTATAAAAAAAAAGCTTCAAAACACCGAGGAAAAAATCCATTTACATCAGGAAGAGATTTTAGAGAAAACTTCACCCCCATTATAAACATAGTACTGATTTTGTAAAGCTTGTAGGTTTAAGTAAAAGAAATCATTTGCCTATTATACCATTCTGTTCACACACACACACACACACACACACACACACACACACACACACACACACACACACACACACACACACACACACACACACACACACAATAGTGTGTGCTGAAAAACATTTTGTTTTTATGAAAGACATTATTGAATGAGTGACAGACATCCATCACAGTCAATCACACACATGTCCACAGGTTTTCCTCTCCTCTTGCAAGACACACACACACACACACACACACACACACACACACACACACACACACAGGATCGTGTGTCATGGGAAATTAGTTTAACTCTCACTCTCTTATTACACAAAACACAGATGAATGAGAATGGGAATAAAAATGCTTAGAACCAGGCAGTGTGTGTGTGTGTGTGTGTGTGTGTGTGTGTGTGTGTGTGTGTGTGTGTGTGTGTGTGTGTGTGTGTGCGTATGCATATCCCTTTATTGATTGTTCTTATCTGTCATATTTCAATGGACACTACTGCAATCATGGCTTAGCCGCAGGGGTTATTTTATCAAATGGAAATGAGTGTGTTGTTTGTGTGTGTGTGTGTGTGTGTGTGTGTGTGTGTGTGTGTGTGTGTGTGTGTGCGCGCACGAGTGAGAGAGAGGTCCTTAACCTCAGTTGCTGCAGTCACAGTCACCTGTGACTCTATCCTTAACCAACTTTATCTCACACACACACACACACACACACACACACACACACACACACACACACACACACACACACACACACACACAGCCTGTCATTCAGGGAAGGAATTAATAGCTTAATTGGGTGGGAGGAGGAAGACTGGAAACTACCACCTGCTCCTGCAGCCCCCTTCTCTGTCCACTGTCCATTGTTAACAACACAGCGTTCATTCCACACCAGGGCCACAGGGGTTATCAGTCACACAGACACAACCAGGGACTGTGTGTGTGTGTGTGTGTGTGTGTGTGTGTGTGTGTGTGTGTGTGCGGTGGGGTTGAAGTATGGGGTAGAAGTATGAACAGCAAATCATTTAGCAGGAAGTAAGTATTGTGTGTGTGTGTATGTGTGTGTGTGTATGTGTGTGTGTGTGTGTGTGTGTGTGTGTGTGTGTGTCTGTTTGTCTAAGAGAGAGAAATGTCTATTTGTGTTCTTTAATTCATTGTAAGAATCAAAGGTGAGAAATACACTCAGACCCACCACAAAGTGACCTTGTCTATTCACAACCACACTTTGTCTAATCACAACTACATCCCCTGTCTAATCACATCTACACACCCAGTCTAATTACAGCTACCCCCTGTCTAATCAAAACTACATCCCCTGTCTAATCACATCTACACACCCAGTCTAATTACTGCTACCCCCTGTCTAATCACATCTACACACCCAGTCTAATTACAGCTACCCCCTGTCTAATCACAACTACATCCCTTGTCTAATCACATCTATACACCCAGTCTAATTAAAGCTACCCCCTGTCTAATCACAACTACATCCCGTCTAATCACAACTATACACCCAGTCTAATTACAGCTACCCCCTGTCTAATCACAACTACATCCCTTGTCTAATCACATCTATACACCCAGTCTAATTAAAGCTACCCCCTGTCTAATCACAACTACATCCCGTCTAATCACAACTATACACCCAGTCTAATTACAGCTACCCCCTGTCTAATCACAACTACACACCCAGTCTAATTACAGCTACCCCCTGTCTAATCACAACTACACACCCAGTCTAATTACAGCTACATCCCTTGTCTAATCACATCTATACACCCAGTCTAATTAAAGCTACCCCCTGTCTAATCACAACTACCTCCCCTGTCTAATCACAACTACATCCCCTGTCTAATCACAACTACATCCCCTGTCTTATCACATCTACACACCCAGTCTAATTAAAGCTACCCCCTGTCTAATCACAACTACATCCCGTCTAATCACAACTATACACCCAGTCTAATTACAGCTACCCCCTGTCTAATCACAACTACACACCCAGTCTAATTACAGCTACCCCCTGTCTAATCACAACTACACACCCAGTCTAATTACAGCTACCCCCTGTCTAATCACAACTACACACCCAGTCTAATTACAGCTACCCCTTGTCTAAGCACAACTACACACCCAGTCTAATTACAGCTACCCCCTGTCTAATCACAACTACACACCCAGTCTAATTACAGCTACCCCCTGTCTAATCACAACTACACACCCAGTCTAATTACAGCTACCCCCTGTCTAATCACAACTACACACCCAGTCTAATTACAGCTACCCCCTGTCTAATCACAACTACACACCCAGTCTAATTACAGCTACCCCTTGTCTAAGCACAACTACACACCCAGTCTAATTACAGCTACCCCCTGTCTAATCACAACTACACACCCAGTCTTATTACAGCTACCCCCTGTCTAATCATATCTACACACCCTGTCTAATTACAACTACCACGTCTAATTATATATACACACCCTGTCCAATTACAACTACCCCCTGTCTAATTATATCTACACACCCTGTCTAATTACAGCTACACACCATCTAATCATATCTACACACCCCTTTCTTATCACCTCTACACAGTGTCCAATTTCAACTACACCTCCTCTCTAATCTACACTTTGTCTAATCATAACTAATATTCTGTCTAATCACATCTACACCCCCTGTCTAATCACAACTACACTCTGT
Source organism: Silurus aristotelis (assembly GCF_946808225.1). Lineage (NCBI taxonomy): Eukaryota > Metazoa > Chordata > Actinopteri > Siluriformes > Siluridae > Silurus > Silurus aristotelis. Next base: position 29,499,535 of record NC_139579.1, read on the forward strand.
CTAATTACAACACTAATGACACACACACAGTCTAAATACAACTTCACCTTCTGTCTAATCAGAACTACACCTTCTGTCTAATCTCAACTACACCCAGGACCACTGAAACTTTTCTCTCACTCTCTATGCTTCTCTCAAACACGTTACTGGATTACAGTTAAGGTAAGCCAATACACACACACACACACACACACACATACACAAAATGTGGAAATAGGTGTGCTCCTGGGATTAGAATATGTTTTCCATCTCTCTCTCTCTCTCTCTCTCTCTCTCTCTCTCTCTCTCTCTCTCAAAAAAAGAGGGATGTTTATTCACAGCATGCTTTTGAATTATGATGCTATCTTACAGTTCCCGGGTGACTTTTCTCCACTCTCTCTCTCCCTCACACACACATTCAACATGCATACTTTCCATCAAGCTGCCTTCTGAAAGTGGCAATTAGAAAGCTCTGGGTGGGAGCAAAGGAGCTTTAAAACAAAAAAGTCACCTGTGAGGAGGATTACAGACACACACACACACACACACACACACACACACACACACACACACACACACACACACACACACACACACACTAGTGTGTTAATAGTGCAATTGTGAGAACTGACAAATCGTGTTTACCTTTTTGTTGTTTTCTTTAATGTCTTGAGGATTCAGAGACTTGTAGTCACTGGTGGGGAGAGAGACCGAGAGAGAGAGAGGGAGAGAGGAGAAAAGAAGCAGGAAATGTATGATTAGTATCTGACCTCAGACTCTGAGGAACCCAGTGTGACCACCAGACCTCGTCTCCAGCCTCCTTCTCCACACTCTATATTTTATCCATCCAATGAATGATTAATAATTACACTAAATTAATACTTAAACTAACTGATGCTGTACAACAAACAAACGTCATATTACAAATATATAAAGGGCATCAAATACACATTCTGCAGCATGACCAATCTAATCTAACACACACCATATCTCAATGAGGAATGGGGATGAAGAGAGGGAAGGAGTGAGGTATACACAATAAGAGAAAGAGAGAGATAGTGAAGTATGGGGAGAGGGATAGAGAAAGAGAGAGAGAAAAAGAAATAAAGAAAAAGACAGAACGAGAGAGAGGCTAATATAGTGAAAGAGGGATAGCTAGAGAGAGAGAGAGAGAGAGAGAGAGAGATAAAGAAAGTAAAAGACAGAGAGATAAAGAAGGTGAGAAAGATGGAAAAAGGGATAAAGTAAGAGCGAGAAAGTTAAGGAGGGGTAGAGAGAAAGGTACATGTACAGAAAGAAAGAGGGATAAGTAGAGATGGAGTGAGAAAGAGGGGAAAAGGAAAAAAAAATTGAGAGAGAGAGAGAGAGAGAGAGAGAGAGAGAGAGAGAGAGAGAGAGAAATAGAGACAGTGTGTGTGTGTGTGTGTGTGTGTGTGTGTGTGTGTATAAATGTTGTAATTAAGGCAGATTGGAAGCGTGCTGATGAGAGTAGTTGAACAAATCTAACAAAAGGATTAAATTCACCATCTCTCTCATGTACACACTGCGTCTGGCCCTCACACACGTCTGTGTTCACGTATTTGTAGTGCTGTGTGTCCTGTGTGTGTGTGTGTGTGTGTGTGTGTTTGTGTGTGTGTGTGTGTAGGTGAGAGGCACAAAAAAAAAAAAGAAATGTAATCCGTTTCAATTTGATGAGTGATTGGAATCTTACCAAAAATACATATGTGTGTGTATGTGTGTGTGTCTCTGTGCGTGTGTGTGTGTGTGTGTGTGTCAGCAATACAGGTGAATTGCAGGGTCACACATGTAATTAACTAGCGTGTGTAATCAGGACAAATAATCAGCTAATACGGATTCAGTGTAAATAAGATGCAACTAAACCGGAAAAGACGTGAAAATGTGTGTGTGTGTGTGTGTGTGTGTGTGTGTGTGTGTGTGTGTGTGTGTGTGTGTGTAGGTGTGTGTAGGTGTGTATAGGTGTGTGAGGTTCTCTTACATGAGATCTGGTCTGAAGTGGTGGAGCAGGGCGCAGAAGGCGAGGCCGTTCCTCCATGATGTGGTGAAGTTGGTGATCTTGACGCCGCGGTAGTTCTTGGTCACCTCCCGGCACCAGACGAGGAGCGACTGACTGGCGTTCGGCCTTCCACCCAAAACCGGACTGGGCACCGGGCTGGCCTACACACACACACACACACACACACACACACACACACACACACTGTTTTATACAAAGGCTGAGGGAACCCTGGACTTCTGAAACACACCTTAAAATGTGTTCGAATACAAATATAACAATTGTTAATAAAAAACCTGTTTTTACTATTAAGACAACCCCCCCACCCCCAAACCACACACACACACACCACTGTGTATCTTGACCATCCAATCTGATCTATCTCTTTCCAATTAGCTCTATAAGCTTAGCTTTATCCCTCTCCTAATGAAATGCACACGCACACACACACACACACACACACACACACACACACACACACACACACTTCCACGCTCTCCTTAATGAAAACACCGGGGTTTGACCATGCCTAATGTAAACACATTATTAATTAACGCTGCGGCGTTTGAAGTCTTATCGGGTCGGCGGAGAGGATGGGAATCTTGTGGAAAACGGGATTGGCACAATCCTGCAAAAAACTAAATCAGAGCGCTCAGCAAGAAGCGGCCTCGCTCGGACCTAATCCCGTTAGACAGGCAAAAATAAATAAATAAATGTGGCGTCACGGATCCGGCTGGGCCACAAAGTCCTACGCCAAAACACACGGGAAGAACAAAAATTTTTTACAAACAAACAAACAAATTCCTACTTTGAGAGAAAAGTTGTGTGAATGAGGTTCGGGGCCCAAATAGAAATCTCACACAGACAACGCTTCCTGAAAGTACAGAACCCTTATCTCTGTGTGTGTGTGTGTGTGTGTGTGTGTGTGTGTGTGTGTGTGTCGATTAACACACTGCTGGAGTTCCTAACACAAATACTAGGCACTGGTTCCAGTGTTTTGAATGTGTAAAGCGGATGAAGATCGCCCCCGTTTGGACAGAAAGTGCAATTGCAGGGGAAACCAATCACATCCACACGCACACGTGCGCATACAGCTGTAACAGGGGAAAGAAAAATTTTTTTTTTACCTAAAACTTGTTAGAGCGTCATCGCTTCTACATCATTATTATAAAAACTCTCTCTCTCTACTGGAAACATCGTATGTACTCCCACACTCGAGCAAAAATTTCATGCAGTAGCATGAAATTTTCCTTCTGCTCGAACCAGGAGACCCAAACCTGTCCCAGACTGACAACTACCCTGTGCACAAAGCATGCTCCATGAAGATCTGCTGTACATGGGTTGGACTGGAAGATCTCCTGTTATAAAGCTGTAAACACTATTGAAAACTTTTGTGATGAATGTGAACGCTGACTGCACCACAGGAATCATTAATTCACCTACATCAGTACTTCAGTTTACCAACAGCCTTGTGGCTGAAATCTGAATAAAATCTAGTGGAACATATGTATGTACGTACGTTCAAAAAGCGTATCCCAATCTTATGATCAGGGGTTCACAAATTGTCCATATAAATATATATAAAAAATGATAAAAAAAAATAATGATAAAATCTAAATATAAAAAATATAAAAATTTAAATCTTGGAAATCCATTATTTTTTTTACTCTGGTGGAAAGAAGAGCAACTCAATGCTCAAGTGATTAATAAATGTAGAATTCTTTAGCCAAACACACCGAACACACACACACACACACACACACACACACACACACACACACACACACCCTCCTGAACCAGTTACCCGAGGCTCTTTTGGCTCTTGTAGCCATGTTGTTGAAGGTACGTGTTTAATTCCTTGCCTGTAATTATCCAGCGTTTCAGGCCAGGTGCTATTAAAGCAATTAAGAAGCGACAGGAGTTTTAGCAATGGCGGCACCGGGGCTACCACAACACCCCCACCGCCCTCCCTTCCTCAGTCACCACCCACGCCCCCTCTCATACCTGCGCCTCAGGTGGAGTTCTGAATGACTTTATTTTTTAGTGAGGATTTGTGAATGACACGCTTTTTCTGTAAGGGAACGGGACGTTGTGTTTTGACACGTGAACCTACTCGTTCAACGAGCATCGTCTGTACTGTAAATAAACCTGCACTATATGGACAAAAGTTCTGGTAAGTCAGTAAATCTGACTTTTCCATCTGTTGGTGGTTCTTCTTCAAACTGTTACCAAAAAGTTGGAACTCCATGAGGATTAAATTGAACATAAGATGTCTTGTGTTTTTTCTCATACATTTACAGCTTTTGGCAGTCGCACTTATCCAGAGCGACTTATATTTATATAATTTATACTTACAGTTATTGCAGCTGAGTATTAAGGGCCTTGCTCAGGGGCCGCGCAGTGGCAGCTTGGTGGTGCTGAGATTGTCACAACCTTCTGATTCAAGATCCAATGTCTTAACCACTTAGCTACCTCTTCACCACATACCACATCCAAATTTCCTGCTATATTAACCTTCACTCTTCTGGGAAGACCTTCCACTGGATTTTATGGAGATTCATTGAGCCACAAGGGTGTAAGTAAAGTCAGGTACTGATGTAGGTGATGTGAGGAGGCGTGGTGTGCCGGCATCGTCACATTCATCCCAAAAAGCTGTTAAATTGGGTTTAGAGCTCTACAGCAGAAGAACCTCCACTCCAAACCCATGCAAAGCATATCTTCATGGAGCTGGTTTTGTGCACAGGGGAACTGTAACGCTGGAACAGGTTTGGGGCTCCTAGTTCATGTAAAGAAAAAAAAAATTTATGCCACCGCATACAAACACGTCCTGTATTATCGTGGTAAAAGTTTAAGGAAGAACCACAAGCAGAACTGGAAAAGTCAGGTGTCCCAATACATTTGTCCATAGATTGTATATTCCGTCAATTTCCCTTTTTTATCGGAAGTCTCGCTGACCTCCTTTTTGTCCTTGTTACATATGTGATTTTCTCTTTTCCGATCTATCGGCTATCTTGCACCCTGACAAACTTATTTTTGATACAATACCGAGGTTTGAAGATTTCTTTAATGAAATGTTACTGCTTTTACGCCTCTCATGTTGTGTTTTTCATACGACTTCTACTAAAGACTAACTTTGCTAATTTATAGTTTAATGAGCAACGCTCGCATTTTGCTTGGCGCTATATAGTTATATTTTGCAATATATGTTTTAATGCTTAAGTATCTCTACATAATTTCTTGAGCACCACTTCTGAGATTAATAACGCTGAAACCAAGGCTATATAATGCGTATATAAATATATATACAATGCTAAGTAATGCTAGATGAAATTGGCATTTGCTGTATTAATGCTAAGTAAAGCTAGCCAAAGTTACACTGCTCAAAAAATGTCTCCACCGAATCTGTTTTGAAAGAAGGCGTGATTTCTGACAGAGTTTACGTAAAAACCGAACTAGCGCATACAAAGCGTCCTTTTCTTGTTCGGTACATTAATGTTGTAGCCTCAGAGCAAAACACATGTCTCAGCAGATTTAGTGTAGTGCAGCATGCGTGTACGTGTGTAGTTCCTTTTGGTAAATAATATTCAGATCAATTATACAGACAACCGTAACGGCCGGATAATGCAATGTCAAACATTTCCAATACAATTTAAATGTAAAGAAATTTTCCCCCCGGATACGCGCTCGAACGTTTACAGCGGCACTTTGACAGAACTTAAGAAGCTGCAGCAAAAAAAAAAAAAAAAAAAAAAAAAAAACACACCAACAACTGCGAAGGGAAAATTTCATGCACAATACGTACTTATCAAACGACTCAGTGTCTCGCCCTGAGCGACATAGGTGGGGGTGGGGGAGGGGGGTAGAAAGGCGGAGGAAATCTAGCCAGTGTTCCAATGCTAGAGGCGAGGATTAGAGTCCCGCCTAGCAAACATCATACAGCCTATTAGAATTAAAAGGAAAAAAAAAAGCAAAAAATTTTATCAACAGCCAGTGCACAATTCCCGCTTTAAATGAGATGCAGCATTTCAACACGGGCCAAAAATAAAAGCAGAGGGAAGTCATCAGTGTGTCAACAAACACCAAGACACACATGAGAAAGTTACTTTAAAAAAAAAAAAAATTCACATGCATTACACTTTGCACGCACATAAACGTTAACAATATCACAATTTCATCATCATTAATTCCTGCCAGTATGAGTTGTGTGCCGTGTTTCCCTGGAATCCATCATGAGCTGAATAAATGGCGTTACATGCGATCTCTCTGTAAAAGTTGTAATCCCTCGGCACGCCTGCAGCTAACATGGACTGAAGGTGTAAAACATACACGCACCAGGCTACGAGATACACACCAAACGCCACAATATTCGCACACAGTTGCATAGAAATAAAGTCTGCGCACGAAAATAAAGATGCCTAAAATAGGAACTTTTCTTTCCTGCAGGTCATTTCAACATTACAGCTGCTCATTTACACACATCTGGCTCCACCCGGCTTAGAAAACGTACTCTGAGCTTTCGGGGCTGAACTAAACTCCTGGCTGGCTGAGGAGATAATACGAAGAAATCATAGTGACCAGGTCTGAATATTTGTGGTTTGTGCGAGAATCGGAAATCTCGTTGCTCATATCGAATATGTAAGGAATAAATGCTGTTATGGCAAAATAAACAATAACATGTTGGTGTAATGAGGAGGCAGAAGGCGAAATGAAACTGCACAGTGAAATTCTTTCTTCGAATTTCCCATGGAAGCTAGGAAGCTTGCATCAGAACGCAGGGTCAGCCATAAAACAGCGCCCCCTGGAGCACAGAGTGATTAAAGCCTTGCTCAAGGCCCCAAGAGCGGCAGCGTGGCGATATTCGGGCTTAAACCTTTGTTCATCCACCTCTTTTCTTACCCTGATGCACCCATCACTCAGGAACAGGGTAAACCTGGACTCATCAGACCACATGACCTTCTTCCATTGCTCCAGAGTCTAATCCAAATGCTCCCTACCAAATTGTAGCATTTTTTCCCGATTAGTCTCACTGATAAGTGGTTTTCTTAAGGATACACAGGTGTTTGGTCCAAATCCATCGGGTTCCCTTCGGATTGTGCGTGTGGAAATGCTCTTACTTTCACTATTAAACACAACTGGGCTGGACAGTTCTTAACCCAATTTCCCAGTTTCAGCGATCTCCTTAGATGTTTTCTTTGCTTGATACATGGCAATAATTCATCTTTTCCACGACCACAGGATGTGTCTTCTGACATGGTTGTTTAAGAAATGAGAAGCTACATCACTGCATCAGTTAGAGTTAAATAACTTGTTGCCAGCTGAAACAATCATCCATGCAGTAATTATCCAATGGGAGGCTCTTACCTATTTGCTTAGTTACATCCAGGTGGTGACTTTTTTTTTTGGATGGGCAGTATATATATATACACTTATTTAAAGATTGTTTAATAAGAGGGAACACAATTTTTACCAAACACTCTGTATGGACAAGTTGAATCATGTGTATGGTCTTGTTCCTAGTAAAATAATCCAATAAAATGTTTTCAGAAAGAAAAGAGTTGAACAGCATTAAATTGATTAGCAACGTGGTCCATGTATGGCCATGTTTGCTCTCTCTCTCTCTCTCTCTCTCTCTCTCTCTCTTTCTATCCACCTCTAGCTGGTTCTGCTTCAGTCGAGCTCTAAATTATTTAATTGCACCTTTAATCTAAAGACTAATTTGTCTAATCTGCGCCCGCGTGTCCATCCTCTCTTAATGTTTCAAGTTACTTTGGCCATGAAATTGCACAATCCGCCCTTCCAATTTCCACACCGTTCCAATCAAAAAGTCCAATTATGGAAATAAGAGCTGGAGTGGAACATTAAGAGGGAGACAAATAAGGTACAGGAGTCTCGAACGCAGCCGTGTGTACAGTGGAGGCGCATTAACATACAGTGGGAAAATATCACAGCGTCGTAATCGCATGCGCACGCTTTCAAAGAAGCCGTTTAGAAACCCGAATCACATGCTCCGCCTGTGTTCTCACCACAGCCAAACATCCATATCAAACTGATTAAAACTAAGAGAGAACCACAAAGGAGTTCAATTACTTCCAGCTAAGAAAACACTTTATTTTTTTAAAGATCAAAGTTGGGAAAAAGACAAAAATGCTGTGAGAAATGTGTTAAAAACCTCGCCGTATTTTACCGTCTGAAATGGATCAGACTGCAGTAATTTCCCACTTTCTCGAATTTGTCTTGGTTTACTCAAGGGATCTGAGCAGCGTAATCACTGGGTTCTGCGTTCCCGTTCTTGTTTAAACGGTGTTAACGAATCTTCCGGGTTATTAAGAATGTGTTGTGGGATTGGTTAAGAGCGTGTGTGTATGTGTGTGTGTGTGTGTGTGTGTTGTGTGTTGTGGGATTGGTTAAGAATGTGTGTGTGTGTGTGTGTGTGTGTGTGTGTGTGTGTGTGTGTGTTGTGGGATTGGTTAAGAATGTGTGTGTGTTGTGGGATTGGTTAAAGGTGTCTGTGAGAGTGGGTGGGATCAGTCAGAAGTGACTTTGATAGTAGGTGTGATTGGACAAAAATCTCTGTGTAAGAAAGTGGAATTGGTCAAGATTTGTATTATAAGTGCAAAAGGGATTAAGCAAACTTTCTATAAAATTACGAGAGACTGGTCAAATAATCTGCAAGCAGGTGAAATTGGTCATGGAAGGCAGAAATAGCATGCAGAATTAAATACTGTCTGTAACAGCAGGAGAAACTAGTAAATAGGCGTTTGTAAGAGCAGGGGATGGGTTGGGTGTCTAAGTAAAGACTGTGACTGTTAAGTGTAGCCGAGAAACTGAATGGGACCAGACAACATTCTGTGGGAGAAGTTAAGATTGGTTGAATCTGCAAAAGTGGATGGGATTGTTCTAGGGTGTTTACGAGGGAGAGAGAGAGTGGGACTAATCAAGAGATTAAACATTTTGCAGCAGTGGTGAAACTGGTCAAACCTCCTGTAGGAGAAAGCAGAATTTGTGCTGCAGCTGTACATTCTGTTTGTTTCTAGAGCTCCCAATGTGGAAATTTGAAGCGCTTGTTTCATGCACTCCCACCACACAAGCCCCCAAAGGAAAGCAGAGCTCAGCAGGGTTCGTATCATCCTGGCCCTCATCTGTACTACACACATGACATGCTGTAAGCTTCTAGGCTGTAAGCTTGTAGGTGAACACAAAGCACTGCCCCAAACTCTAAAAGACTTGGCTGACAAAAAACACACAACCCCTCATCATGGTGGAGAAAATTCCTTGCAAAGCTCATTCTCCAATTCAATCCTAACCATGACTCCACCAAAAGCTTTAAAATGAGTGTGAATCCAAATCAGCCATCAGCCACATCACTCGGAAATAACCCGGAAGATTCGTTAACACCGTTTAATCGAGAGCGGGAACGCAAACCCCAGTGATTACGCTGCTCAGATCCCTTGAGTAAACCAAGACAAATTCAAAAACGTGGGAAATTACTGCAGTCTGATCCATTTCCGACGGTAAAATACGGCTAGGCGGAAACTCCCGAGCCTGGTGTGGCTTCGAGGAGAGAATAAGGAACGTTTAAACTCGATCCCAAAGCAATCAAGACTTAATCAGTTTATAACAAACAAACACACACACACACTAGGAGCTTAACAATCAGTCCTGATAATACACACACTTAATAAACATGGACTCGCTGAAAAAGTCATTAAGAGAACAAGAGAGAGAGAGAGAGAGAGAGAGAGAGAGAGAGAGAGAAAGAGAGAGAGAGAGAGAGAGAGAGAGAGAGTGTCACTATGAGAAAGATAGAGATGCAAGTATAAAACTGTAAATAAGAATTCAATGAGAACAAGACAAAAAGGAGAAAGAATGAAAAAAGAAATAGCATGAGAACATAAGACAGAAAGAGCGAAAAAGCTAAACAGATAGCGAAAGAGCGAAGCAAAAGAAAAAAACGGTGAAAGACAAAAAAAATTATGGTATAAGAAACAAAAAAAGTGGAAAAAAGAAGGAGACAAACAGTGGAAATAATACAATAAGAGATTATGACAGATTGTGTGTGAGAGAGAGAGAGAGAGAGAGAGAGAGAGAGAGAGAGACACACACACACAGAGAAAAAGAAGGATGCAAGTAAGAAACTGGAAATAAGAATGTAATAAGAATGAGACAAAAAGCAGAAAAAAACAAACAAACAAAAAAGAAAAAAATGCCTGAGACCATGACAGACAGGAAGAGAGGAAAAACTACAAAAACAAAAGCGAAAGAAGTGAAGCGAAAAAAAAAAGAATAAGGGCATGCAAGACCAAAAAGACAAATTAAACAAAGAAACGAAAAACAAAACAGAAGAAAGAAAGAAAGAAAGAGCACAGAACAATACAAGAAAATAGTATGATAAACTTAGAGATAGAGAAAGAGTGAGAGAGAGGAAGAGAGAGAGAGAGAGAGAGAGAGAGAGAGAGAGAGAGAGAGAGAGAGAGATGCAAGAGCATAAAAGACCAAAAAAAAAAGTGATGATACAAAGAACGAAAAAGAAAGATAGAAAGTAAAAAGAGACAAACACCAGATGAAAGCACAGAATAATACAATAAGATAGAATGATATAAAGAGAGAGAGAGAGAGAGAGAGAGAGAGAGAGAGAGAGAGAGAGAGAGAGAGAGAGAGAGAGAGAAAGAGAGAAAGAGGGAAAGAGGCAGAAAGGGAGATTAAAAGTGTGGGATCAAGAGAAAAGACGACAGGCAGGCAGGAAGGCGAGAGATGGAGAGATGTTAAGAAAAGGTGTGTGTGTGTGTGTGTGTGTGTGGCCGCAGTCACTGTCGGATTGCTGTCCGAGGCGGCGTGGATTCATTAACAGATCAGACGTCTGATAAGTGGAAGCAATTAAAATGAAAATAATTACAAAGTCACCCTTTTTAATTTGTGTGTGTGTGTGTGTGTGTGTGTGTGTGTGTGTGTGTGTGTGTGTGTGTGCGCTGATCAAAAAGTGGCCCTCATCAATAGAATGGTCAAGGAGTGTGAAATCGCGATCAAGCGAAACAAGGAGGAAAAGACATCACATAATCCTGAGAAGAAGAGAAATAAAGGAAGTCAGAGACACACTCTGATTAGTAAGTAGAAAAACCGAGTCTGGACACACAGAAATGTCCATTATGTAAAATGGGAACATGCAGGATGGTCAATAAATCCACAATATTCAAAATCTAAGCCTTTAACAGAGTTTAATCCCAAAGTGGCTGCTTATTTAACGCACGTCCTCACTCTCGGTGTCTCGTTTCTCCTATCATTACCATACAAACACTTACACAACAGATACCAGTGATATATTCCGGTATTAAACAGCGTTATAATGCATATAGAAAGCACAGAAGCGTAATGCAGGCACACACATACACACTTGTGCAGGATAAAAGGTCACCGTTTGAAGAAGAAAAACACTCGAAGCGCTAAATATCTGCGATGCTGAATGTCAGATACTCGACAGCGGCGGCGATGGAGTGAGTGACTCCTGAAAGAGGTGGTTGACATTAATGAAGGAGACGGAGAGATGTTGAAATCCGACGCCATACAGTACAGCGCGCTTGCTGCCTCTTACACACTGGAGAGGTCTCTTTACACTGAGGGAGGGAGAAAACGCAACATTGGATAAAACTTCATTTACCAACTGGATCGTTCAGCTGTAAAGCTTCGAGAGTGAAAAAACATTATGAGTCTGATTTACAGGTAGATCGGATCTGATGTCAAATTCAGGTGGAATTTTTCAGTGATGGAGAAACTGGTCGAGGTTTTTTAAATGAAATCTATATATCCTGATATGCAGCAAAGATTTTTTTAGTATGATTCTCCAATTGTACACCGACCAGAGATAAATTTATGACCACCAGACCACTGATCAGGCGTAACATTATGACCACCTGCCCAATATTGTGTTGGTTTGTCTTTTTGAACAGTCTAGACCAATCAACAGCAATGACTTCTTCAGAAATTTGAGCTACAGGAGCTGGTCTGTTGGTCCGCTCCACACTGTTCCTTCTTTGGAGGACTTTTGATAGATACTGACCACTGCAAAAGCGGGAACATCCCACAAGAGCTGCAGTTTTAGAGATGCTCCGCCCCAGTCGTCTAGACGTCACACTTTATAAACAAAGGTAAACCTGAGCATAAGGTTCGTACAAGCTTTCTGAACATCTCTCTACATATTCAGTCCCCATTTGCTGTTATAAAAACGTCCACTCTTCGGGGAAGATGTTCCAATCGATTTTAGAGGGTGCTTGTGGAGATTTCAGATACAAGGGTGTTTAGTAAAGTCAGGTACTGATGTAGGTGAGGTGAGGAAGCCTATGGTGCAGTCAGTGTTCACATTCATCCCCAAAGGTGTCCCTCTCAAAGATTGAGCTCTCACAATCTTCCACTCCAAACTTAATGGAGCTGGCTTTTGTGCAGAGAAGTTTTTTCAGGCTGGAACAGGTTTGGCTCTCCGAGTTTTTGGGAAGATTTTGGAGGAGAACCACATAGCACAAGCTTTTTTCTCTTATTCGACCAAAAAGATTTGCAATTTAGCAACCGAGTGAAGAACAAAACAAGGAATAGAGGAATATAAAACATGAATCATCAATCGCAATATTACACCTAATAATAAATCAGAACTGTAAAAGAAACAAAGCCATGATGTAATCGTACAGAACATCTTTGTAAAGGCTTTTCTTTTCCATGTAAGATACCACATAGTCTTGAATCTGCTCAATCAGGTGTACGTTCCCCAGAAATGTTTTTTTTTAATCATGGCTTTTGTGTGATGGAAAATATTTGCCGGACTCACAAAGTTTCTCAGTTAAGGGAAACAGACCAGTATGTTGTGGGATGCAGTTAAATAGTGTGTGTGTGTGTGTGTGTGTGTGTGTGTGTGTGTGTGTGTGTGTGTGTGTGTGTGTGTGTGTGTGTGTGTGTCGTAGTTATTGATCAGCAGAGTTTAGGGTTTTCCTGCATTCGGGCCAGTTTAAGGCCACACACCTGTGAGAGAGGATCAGCAGAGATTAATCTAGAGTTACTCTCACTCACCAGACTTCAAGCACAAACACACACATACACACACACACACACACACACACACACACACACACACACACACACACACACACACACACACACACACACACACACACACACACACACACACACACACACACACACACACACACACACACACACACACATCTTTAGCCATCTCCAACTGCCTATTCAAACGACTCACACTTCGATTCTCATCTGCACATTTACACACAGTTACTTTTTACTGACTACTCAGAAAACTCTCACACACCAAACATCTCTCTCACACACACACACACACACACACACACACACACACACACACACACACACACACACACACACCTGTCTGACGAGTGAAAATGATCTTCAGTGCAACAGATCGTCTTTTAAGAGATTACACTAAGATGTGTTTGCATTTCTCCAAACACACCTCCTCTCTGTGCAGTATAAAGGTAATCCTTGGCCGATGAGTCTTACCAAAGAGAGATTACTAAGCGCTTTGTAGACTGCGCGTGTGTGTGTGTGTGTGTGTGTGTGTGTGTGTGTGTGTGTGTGTGTGTATGTGTGTGTGTGTGTGGTTTTAAACGTGGGCATTAGAACACTCCTCGTGTTCATTCGCAGTGTGTGTGTGTGTGTGAGATGTGGTGGTATTTCTGGAAGCACTCGAGCTGTCACTCTTTCCCCACATGCCCACACACACACCTGGAGGGCCTGTGTGAGTGCCAGTGGAGGTGACGCTGGCGCATTACTGGTGTGGCTGAGCGAGCAGCACTAAGCCCTCTCTTCGAACTAAAGGCAGGTGAAGAAGGGCCAGCCAAAGAACCGAGAATCTAATCGGGCTGCTCGGAGTCTTGCGATGTGAAACCGCGACACACAGTGACGACGTTATCTCTCTGTTCAGCGCAGTACAGTAGCTAACTCGCGCTCGCTCAGTGGTGCATAAGCATTACGATAACAAGTAGAAAAATCAAAGCGGAGATTAAAACAAATGGGTTTTTTTTTGAGGTAGATACTAAATCGAGAATACAAAAGGAATCCAAAAATAACGATGTTACAGGACTATAATCAGCAGCAGCAAAGTGGAAATTCGATTCCAAAGACGATTAATTAGATTTGTTTTGTTCTACATTTTGTTATAATAATAACCTCCGCTCTTCTGAGAAGATGTTCCACCAGAATTTTGAAGATTTGTGCTCATTCAATCATGTTAAGGGTGTTAAAGTCAGTTGTAGGTGAGGAGGCCTGAGGTTTAATCAGCATTCAAATTCACTCCAAAAGGGTTCAGCTCAATAGCAGGAGATCTTCCACTCCAACCCCTGAATAGCAGATCTTCATGAGCTGGCTGTGCACAGGGGCATTGTCATGCTGGAACAGGTTTGAGTCTCCAGAGTTCAAGTGAAGGAAAAAGATAATCCCACCACATCCAAAGACGTCCTGTAAAATTGTGTTCCTCCGACAGTTTGAGGAAGAACCACATATGACTGGAAAAGATGTGTCCCAATACTTTTGTCCACATGGTGTATTTTTAGTTAAATTTCAGTTATATTATCCATGAGTGACACAAAAGCATCTTGTTTTTTGGTGCATCAATGTTGTGCTTTTCTTAAGCGTGTGTTAAGAAAAGAAAAAAGTTTTGGAATCGTACGAGCAAGAATCACAAAGAATGCTCTAAACAGCAAAGCTGAAATTGGGTCGATGCTGAGACACCTCGTTTTCTGACATTCTCAAAGCACAAACGCCCTCACACACACACACACACACACACCCCCCCCCCCCACCTCCAAACAGCTCAAACTTCATTTTTATATCTCATCGAATGGAGAGATTCCAGAGATAAGAACTCAAAAGAACCCCTCTTTTCCTCTCGGCTCTCCCTCTACCCTCCCTCTCTCTCAGAGGCCTCCTCTAAAAGAAGACATATGAGAGAGAGAAGACCTCCAGACCTCCTGTCTAAGTCTTATAAGCATCTCAGATTCTCGGCAGAATTGCTGCACTGTCAGAGAGCGACGGATCGAAGGAGGAGGAGAGCGAAGCAGAAGAGTGTAGGGGGTGTCCAGGACTTCGCTCTCCCTTTCTGGGGATTATTCTGATAGAGTTTCACGGATTATGGGGCCATTTTGAGTTTTTTTTGGGGGTCTTACTGGCCCACTGGTGCTCCTGCACCGAGCCCAAAGACAGAGTGTTACTGTTTAAGTCCCATAACAGAGAAACACACACACACACACACGATTGGGAGAAAAAACAGAGCAGGTAAAGCAAGATATTCAGCAATGTGTCGTTTATAGAATAAAGATTTTTTTTTTTTTATTATCGCATTGTATCCATAAAAAAAATCTTGTATCATGGTAAACAGAACAATATGAAATCTTAAAAAGACATGCCTTCATAAAAATTCTAAACTAATACGATTCTAAGTTTGTAAATAAATGAGTGCGGCGTTATTATTTCTCTCTCTCTTTCTCTCTCTCAATAAGAAAGAGAGTGAGAGCCAAAGAAAGCGGGAAGAAAAAGAGAAAACTTGAGAAAAAGAGAGGTGAGATAAAGAAAAATGAGACCGACAGAGAAAGTTATGAAGAAAACATAAAAAGCTGAACCTGTTTCTCTCAGGGACACACAAAGAAAACAGAAAAGACCGAAAAAGAGATAGAGATTTAATAAATAGACAGACAAAGAGACAGACAAAGAGACAGACAGACAGACAGATTTTTTTTTTGCATGTTTGTCACACTTTAATGTTTTAGATCATCAAACTAATTTAGATATTAGTAAAAGATAACACAAGTGAACACAACATGCAGTTTGGGGGAAAACTAAATCCAAAACTACAAGGCCCTGTGTGAAAAAGTGTTAAAACTGTGGTTTATCACACCTGAGTTTAATTTCTCTCACCACACCCAGGCCTGATTACTGCCACACCTGTTCACAATCAAGAAATCTCTTAAATAGGACCTGCCTGACAAAGTGAAGTAGACCAAAAGATCCTCAAAACCTAGACATCATGCTGAGATCCAACCACAGTGAACCACAGTGAGAGCCATTAGTCACAAATGGCAAAAAGATGGAACAGTGGAGGAACTTCCCAGGAGTGGGCGGGCCGACCAAAATTACCCCAAGAGCACAGTGAGGACTCATCCAAGAGATCACAAAAGACTCCACAACAACATCCAAAGAACTGCAGGCCTCACTTGCCTCAGTTAAGGTCAGTGTTCATGACTCCACCATAAGAAAGAGACGGGAAAAAAAGGGTCTGCATGGCAGAGTTCCAAGTAGAAAACTGCTGCTGAGCAAAAAGAACATAAAGGCTCGTCTCAGTTTTGCAAGAAAACATCTTGATGATCCCCAAGACTTTTGGAAAAATACTTTGTGGACTGATAAGATAAATGTTTAACTTTTTGGAAGGTGTGTGTCCCATTACGTCTGGTGTAAAAGTAACAGCGCATTTCAGAAAAAGAATCATACCAACAGTAAAATCTGGTGGTGGTAGTGTAATGGTTTTTCTGCTTCAGGACCTGGAAGACTTCCTGTGATAAATAGAACCATGAATTTTGCTGTTTACCAAAAAATCCTGAAGGAGAATGTGGGCCATCTGTTCGTGACCTCAAGCTGAAGAGAACTTGGGTTCTGATCCAAAACACACCAACAAGTTCACCTCTGAATGGCTGAAGAAAAACAAAATGAAGTCTTTGGAGTGGCCTAGTCAAAGTCCTGACCTGAACCCTATCGAGATGCTGTGGCATGATCTTAAAATGGCGGTTTACGTTAGAAAACCCTCCAATGTGGCTGAATTACAACAATTCTGCATAGACGAGTAGAGCAAAATACAAAAAGCAGCGCAGTAACAGACTCACTGCAAGTTATTGCAAACGCTTGATTGCAGTTGTTGATGAGGGCGGCACAACCAGTTATTAGGTTTAGGGGGCAAACACTTTTTCACACAGGGCCATGTAGTTTTGGATTTTGTTTTCCCTCAATAATAAAAACCTTTATTTAAAAACTGCATGTTGTGTTCACTTGTGTTGTCTTTTCCTAATATTTAAATTAGTTTGATGATCTGAAACATTAAAGTGTGACAAACATGCAAAAAAATAAGAAATCAGGACGGGGGCAAACACTTTTTCACACCACTGTAGGTAGGTAGACCAACAGACAGACAGACAGACAGACAGACAGACGGCTCGATAGATAGAAACACACAAAGTCTGTTTCCAAACTCTCTAGCCAGAAAGAGAGGAAAAGAGAAAGAAAGAAAGAAAGAAAGAAAGAAAGAAAGAAAGAAAGAAAGAAAGAAAGAAAGAACATGCAAGAGCAACACTGAAGTTTTTCAGAATCTCTGAAGTTTTGAGATCTTAGTCTCCGCTCTGACAGAAGTGTGTGTGTGTGTGTGTGTGTGTGTGTGTGTCTGTGTGTGTGTGTGTGATATCATATGCAGATCTAGCAGACTGTGAGGGCTTTTTTTCTTTAGATTAACACCCAGAACACATTGGAACTTATGGAGCATGAACGGCTGCAAATCCTTCCATCACGGCAGCGTAGAGACAGACGGGAAAAGAAAGAGAGACGGAAAGAGCAGACGAGTGTGCAGGAGGGGTGAAATCGCACCGGCGGGGACACGCCACACAGAATGAGAAAAAAAACGAGATAGATGGGAAAAGGAAGAGAGGTGAAGATGGCATTCTGGTGAATCAGAGCATCCCTCTCTCCATCTCTCTCTCTGTCTGAGAATAACTCGTTTTCTCATCTTTCGTTCTTTTACATTAATCCCTGGTACCATCCTCGTCCTCTTACCAAACCGCAAAGAAAAGACAAAAGACTTCCTGCACATATTAAAGTTCTGACAGTCACAAGGTGATTTAGAGAGTGAGTGAAAATCTAGGCTAATGCCAGTTTGTCTACAAAGACACACACACACGCACACACGCAAGTACGATTGTATGTTTTTTAAATACGGTGAAAAATACCATATTTTGTTCATTCAAACAAGTTTACTACCATCTATACAGACTGATGGACTAACAAGTATGGTAATGGTCAGGTTTAGGATTAGACTAACAAGTATGGTAATGGTCAGGTTTAGGATTAGACTAACAAGTACGGTAATGTTCAGGGTTAGGATTAGACTAACAAGTACGGTAATGTTCAGGGTTAGGATTAGACTAACAAGTACGGTAATGGTCAGGTTTAGGATTAGACTACAGGTACGGTGATGGTCAGGTTTAGGATTAGACTAACAGGTACGGTAATGTTCAGGGTTAGGATTAGACTACAGGTACGGTAATGTTCAGGGTTAGGATTAGACTACAGGTACGGTGATGGTCAGGTTTAGGATTAGACTACAGGTACGGTAATGTTCAGGGTTAGGATTAGACTACAAGTACGGTAATGTTCAGGGCTAGGATTAGACTACAGGTACGGTAATGTTCAGGGTTAGGATTAGACTACAGGTACGGTGATGGTCAGGTTTAGGATTAGACT
This sequence comes from Silurus aristotelis, assembly GCF_946808225.1. Taxonomy (NCBI): domain Eukaryota; kingdom Metazoa; phylum Chordata; class Actinopteri; order Siluriformes; family Siluridae; genus Silurus; species Silurus aristotelis. The sequence continues at coordinate 29,518,043 of NC_139579.1, forward strand.
ACAGGTACGGTAATGTTCAGGGTTATGATTAGACTACAGGTACGGTGATGGTCAGGTTTAGGATTAGACTAACAGGTACGGTAATGTTCAGGGTTAGGATTAGACTACAAGTACGGTAATGTTCAGGGTTAGGATTAGACTACAGGTACGGTAATGTTCAGGGTTAGGATTAGACTACAGGTACGGTGATGGTCAGGTTTAGGATTAGACTAACAGGTACGGTAATGTTCAGGGTTAGGATTAGACTAACAAGTACGGTAATGTTCAGGGTTAGGATTAGACTAACAAGTACGGTAATGGTCAGGTTTAGGATTAGACTAACAAGTACGGGAATGTTCAGGGTTAGGATTAGACTAACAAGTACGGTAATGTTCAGGGTTAGGATTAGACTACAGGTACGGTAATGTTCAGGGTTAGGATTAGACTAACAAGTACGGTAATGTTCAGGGTTAGGATTAGACTACAGGTACGGTAATGTTCAGGGTTAGGATTAGACTACAGGTACGGTGATGGTCAGGTTTAGGATTAGACTAACAGGTACTGTAATGTTCAGGGTTAGGATTAGACTACAGGTACGGTAATGTTCAGGGTTAGGATTAGACTACAGGTACCGTGATGGTCAGGTTTAGGATTAGACTAACAGGTACGGTGATGGTCAGGTTAAGGATTAGACTAACAAGTACGGTAATGGTCAGGTTTAGGATTAGACTAACAAGTACGGTAATGTTCAGGGTTAGGATTAGACTAACAAGTACGGTAATGGTCAGGTTTAGGATTAGACTAACAAGTACGGTAATGATGAGGTTTAGGATTAGACTAACAAGTACGGTAATGGTCAGGTTTAGGATTAGACTAACAAGTACGGTAATGTTCAGGGTTAGGATTAGACTAACAAGTACGGTAATGTTCAGGGTTAGGATTAGACTACAGGTACGGTAATGTTCAGGGTTAGGATTAGACTACAGGTACGGTGATGGTCAGGTTAAGGATTAGACTAACGTACTATGATTGTCAGGTTTAGGATTCGACTACAGGTATGGTGATGGTCGGGTTTAGGATTAGACTAACAGGTACAGTAATGGTCAGGTTTAGGATTAGACTAACAGGTATGGTGATGGTCAGGTTTAGGATTAGACTAACAGGTACGGTGATGGTCAGGTTTAGGATTAGACTAACAGGTATGGTGATGGTCAGGTTTAGGATTAGATCAACAGGTATAGTGATGGTCAGGTTTAGGATTAGATCAACAGGTATAGTGATGGTCAGGTTTAGGATTAGACTAACAGGTATGGTGATGGTCAGGTTTAGGATTAGACTAACATGTGTGGTAATGGTCAGAAGAAGTTTCTTTCCTGTTTGTAATTGTGTGCTTCCCAATTTTGAGTGTAGGGCAGATTGTGTGTGTGTGTGTGTGTGTGTTCGTGCTCACAGGCCTGTGCTGTTGGGTAATTAAATGTGTTTAAGTTTGGGCCAGGCCTCTGTCGCAGATACACACACAGACACATACACACAAACACTCGTGTACACACACCCTCGCACGAGTGCTGTTCTCTGATAAACCTCGGCCATAATTAAATACAGACCACATTAACGCACAGACACACACAGGCACTGGGGGCCGCAAATAAAACACACACACACACGCGCACGTTCCGTGGGAAGCTGCCCGTAGTTAAGCCCTGCCCTGATCACTG
>NC_139579.1:29529736-29572236 GCF_946808225.1 Silurus aristotelis
CCAGCGGCTGGAAATATTTCATTTCCGTTCTGTTTGTTGGGATCGATGTGACACGAATGTCAAGCAGAAAGCAAAGGGGTGTGGGTTCAAGAATATCCACCTCCTGCATATCCTTTCACTTCTAAACCATATTGAGTGGATAGAGAGAATGCAGGGGTGCCTGTTGCATCAGTCTTTTCACGACACGTGGCAGGGATTAATCTGACCAACGCCGCTAATGGAGGATTGTAACTGGCAACCCGGTTGCCCTGTCCACTCTTCTGGAAACATGTTCCACTTTATTTTGTGCTTATTGAACTGTTGGTAAAGTCAGGTACTGTCATAATCATCCCAAAGGCGTTCAAAAGCTCTACAGCAGGAGATCTTTCACTGCATCTCATGTGAGGCAGATCTTCATGGAGCTTGGAGCACCATGCAGGAACAGGTTTGAGTCTCCGAGTTCGAGTTGAGGAAAGTTTCATGCTACTGCATCCAAAGATGTAATATATAATTGTGTTCTTTCAACTTCGTGGCAGCAGTTTGAGGAAGAACCACATATGGCTTGGAAAAATCAGGTGTCCCAATACTTTTGGAGTATACACCCTTTATTTGTTACAATATTGTGAAGGGAACAGAACGCTCCCGTACCAGCAGGTGGCAGTATTCGGGTTTTTGGCCTTTGTTCTTGACCTAAAATGATACATTTTATTGGATAAACACGATGCTAATATTTGGAGCGAGAATAAGAATACGTTTTTGGAACTGTATTGTTAGTGAGCCTCGTTACAACCATGGTGAGCAGAAAAGCCCAATTCTCAGCGCATTTCAGAACATACACCATGGTAAACCTTGAGATGATGAGCAGCAACAGCAATAGACCACATCAGATTCTATTAATTTCAGAGTAGGTACATAAATCTGAAGCTACAGCAGGTTTAAAATCAACCAAAACTGGAGGGTGAAACCAGGTGCAATTTAAACGCGTTTTGTTAAGAACGCGCCATAATTGTCGGCATCACGTCTGTAAACGAACGCATTTACACATGAGGAGGGGGGAGAGATGGATAGATGGATATACAGAGAGAAAGAGAGAGATTGAGACAATCAGTGAGTGAGAGGGGAAGAAAATATTGAGTGAGGAGTGATAGATGTGGAATTCTGGGAATGTGAGCAATGGCACATGAACGCACTTTTTTTTTAGTGGAGTGGGAGCCGGTGAGGGGTTGAAGAATGAGGGAGAAGGTGTGTGAGATGGTGTGAAAGGGAGAAAGCAACGGGAAAAGATGTGGCTGAAGATGGACTCACGTCGCTTTGCCCTCTCGCAGAAAGATGCAGGAGAGCGAGAACTGCAGCGTAGCCGCCACCACCTTTTTGGAGAGAGGCTTGAATTTGAGTTTGACGTCAGTCTGCGTGGGCATGGGGCTCGCGTACTGCTTCATATTGATGCTGCTGGTGGCCAGAGCTTTCCTCCGACCTGACGGAGACTCCTGGGGAAGAGAGAGAAAAGAACACGACAGAATCAGCAAATAATTTAAAAGAAGACACTTCAAACAAACAAAAAATTTATTGTCAGTGATTCGCCTGTAGAGGCCGCTCTCGTACTCTATAATGCAACCCGGAAAAACCTGAAGCACCTGATAGCAAGGCAAAGCGTAGTTCCAGTAATCAACTATCGGTGCAGATAAAAGTCGACCTAAAAATAAAAACCTCTAATAAAGCCTCTGGCAGTGAGAAATGTACAGAGGCTTTTTTGGAACAAAAATTGCTATATATGGAACATATACATTGTGTGTAAAACTGTACAAAAACTGTACACAATACCTATATTAAAAACTGAGCAGCTATTCCGATTATTAAAATAGTTGCCTTTGGCTCCAGCTTGCTGATCGAAGACACGCACATCGGTAGGCAGAAGTATAGAAAACCTTACAAGTGTTTTGTCTTCTTTTTCCCCCAGGCAGTCATTTCAGAACAACAAACAATACAAAGCAGCACTTGACCTAATGCATAATGCAGAAGCCTTCCATTGTTTTAATGTGCTATGATCTCTGTGTGCACATGGGATGGTCTTTCAAACACACAATCTTTCCTGAATATATATTATAATCAGTAAATGTGAAATTATTTTCCAAAAAATTAGTACTACATTCTGGAAAAAAACATTTGATTACTAACAAACTAATCTGATCCAGAGATTATCAGACCTCATATTTGTACATATTTGTATATGCGTGTCTAAAATCATCACGTGGGAGCAGCTCGGTGGTCAATGACGCCCCCTTTAGACCAGAAATCCAGACAGCAGGTATACATAGGACAGAGTCAGATGAAGTAAATGCGGAATACCATTTTAGATACTAGTTGGGTGCATCTTCATAACTGAGGCCGATGCGATTCGCATTCCGGTGCATATGAAGCAGTTACAAGTGTGATCCGATTTCGATTGCAATCTGAGTGGGATTTAATGCAATATGATGCAACAGAAAAATGATGCTATGCAAATCAACGTGGTTCAGATACAGCAGTTCGCTTTTAGTGGTTCAGACAGACAGCAAATCATCAATTTACTGATTTGCCCTCTGACTTCTAATGCGTGAACCTTTCGCACAACAAAAGGACGGTCTTTTCCTGTTGTGTCTGCAGGAAGTTCCAGCTCTACCTCTGCCATGTTAATCTGTATTCTATGTGACTCTCAGGACACGCCTCGATCTCCGTAGTGTTATAGCGATACGTCATATTCACGAGAGAATGCGCTCGAGAAACCGATCTACATATCGAATATTGAATCTAGTAGATACAGAACGTGTTATATGGTTCTCAATCAATGTTAAAAAAGAATCACTAAAAATGAGTTTCGCACAGAGACGCTTGTAGATGTGCTTTCTGCATCAGTAATAGAAATCTCAGTAGGTGTGTTATTCTTCTCACTTCTCAGGGAACATCAGGATTGTTCACTAGAACTGTGGACTCCAAGACCACACTGTATTTACTGACTATGGATTTTGTAAAAGCTGAATGTGTCATTTAGGGAGAGATCACAGGAGATCCTCATTCCTGAGGTTGTGCAACATGAGGAGACACGGGATAAACTTACACATATAAAGAACAATCTCATTCTTTATCACCACATTATCTGTGTAAAGCTGCTTTGAGACAATGTCCATAGTTAAAAGCGCTATACAAATAAAAATGAATTAAATTGAGACAACATAAAGATCCTCAGACATTCAGCCTTCTCCTGTCCTTCAGCCTGCACTTGGCTTGCTTACAAAATATCTCAGATTCACTCCGGCTGTGGTGATACAGGACTTAAGCCATTTTCTGTCACTCTGGCCATCCCGGACATTCTGTGCACTCGGTCTCCGTCCGTCTACTCACGCATGGGCACAATCTGTCTCTCTCACTAAGAGCTGCATCGGAGAGAGCGTCACGTGGCAGTCTTGCGGGAGAAGCGTGGCAGATGCAATCTGTTGCCAACACCAGGAATGTTCAGAGAAGCTGTGTCAGTTTTCACAGCAAAACACAACGCTCTCTGACACACTGAGTAAACCTCTTCCGGCTCGTCCTCTCTGGCACTGTATATCATCATTTTCTCAATGTTCAATACTCAATAAAGAGGCTTGATGAGGTCAGACGAAACATAAAGCATGTAGAATCCACACTTTATCCTGCTAAGAGAGTGCTGCAGGACAGGTGGTAGCTTAGTGGTTAAGGTAATGGACTTTGGATCCAAAGATCATGAGTTCAAATCCCAGCAAAATCCTGGGCCCTTAAACAAGGCCCTTAACCTCAAATCTGCCCAGTTGTATGAACAAGAAAAATGTAAGTCGCTCTGGATAAGGGCCTCTGCCAAATTTCTTAAATGTGAATGGTGAGGTTGCGAGGAGTAGAGGTGGTGAAGGGGGTGAGGTTAAATTCCTGGCGTAGCAGGAGTGATTTGTGATAGAAGAGAATCTGCAAGAGTGAAAGGAAAGGTTTATAGAACTGTGGTGAGACCTGCGATGTTGTATGGTTTAGAGCAGGGGTCGCCAACTGGCTGACTCCGGTCCGAACCCGGACCCCAAGATGCGTCCAGCCGGACCACTAAACCTTTTCACATAATGAACTAAATATATGCCAACCGCTATTTTGTAATAAAATCACATTTATATCAGGCACATCAAGGTCAGCTCAGCAGAGCCGCTACTACAGTTACTATGCTCACTGTTGCTACGATCAGACGTGCAGTTGCGCGTGCGGTGAAGGCAGCAGAGAGCGACTCGCAAACCGATGAAACTTTCAGTGAGTGAAAAATAATGGCGTTCTCAAAAATAAGGAAGGTTGATGCTGAAAACTGAGTTTTTCGAGATGAATGGGACGCACTTATTCTTCCTGCATCGAGAGGCGTGTCTCATTTGCTCGGAGTCTGTTGCGGTCGCCAAAAGCGGAAACATTAAACGCCATTACGAAACTAAACATAGACATTTTGAAAAAAACTTACTGTCAGCAGTCAACAGTGAGCCTATGAGTGTTCACTGAGATTACAGTGGATTTCAGGAAAAGATAACAAGACCCTTTAAAGATTTTATTTACATTTACATTTATTTACATTACATTCTTATGGACTAAAAGGAACTGTACAAATAAACAGAGAAAAGAGTTTCTTGCATTTTTTTTCCCCAACACTGGCACTTTATATTGTTTGTGTTTTTGAATGATATTGCTGAGACAAGGTGATTATTGGTGAGATTGGGATGGTTTGGACATGTGCAGAGAAGGCACATGGGGTATATCGGTAGGAGAATGCTGAGGATGGAGCCACCAGGAAGGAGGAAAAGAGGAAGACCAAGGAGGAGGTTTATGGATTCTTTATTAAATAAAAGGACAATGTCTCGAATGTCTTGCTCAGTGCAAGAACTCACAGAAAAATCTTAGGTTTGAAATTTTTAAGACTGGAAACTTTCCATTGGAATTAACAGGAATATATACGTATTAATTGGAATGAACTGGGAATTTACACGGCTGCAAGTTCATAACAGGGAACTTAAACGTAGTTTGAAAAAATATCTTGCAGGATAATTTTCATTAAAACAACCAGATTTTTAATAAACAAAATTATACTAAATTAAAGTAAAAATTTGTCATTTAAAATCTGTATTAGTTCGCATGGGTTTCAGCTTATTACCAAACAAAATGTATATGATACAATTTACATTAATTATCCCAAATGTCCAATGAATTCCCACATATTTCTTGTAAGTTTCCAATTTGGAATATTTCCCAAATCCCCCGGATGAAGTTCCAGTGGAAAGTTTCCGGTAATTTACCGTTATTCACACTGCTTTTCACTCGGGCTTAACCTGCCGTCTGTCCTCCAATCGTTGAGCTGCTTAGTCACTCAGACGTATAAATAAATCCCTTTGTTGTCATCAGGTAAGGAGGACAATGTGGTCCAGAGCCTCGTCCTTCTTTAGAATGCATATCCCACTCACACAGATCAATGGGATCACAGATACATATTCCAGACTCGGTGTGTGCGCATAAAGAGCGAATGGAGAGAATCTCAGATAGGAATCTCGCCAGAGGCTGTGAGTGTGTGAGTGTGTGTGTGTGTGTGTGTGTGTGTGTATGCTGTGTGTAAAGATATGCATCTGTCAGATAGGTGATTGTGTGTGTAGTTGTATTCCCATAGGTAAAGAGAGGAACCTTATCAACGCTGTCTGAGGGAGACCGAGATGCAGCTATGTGTAGATACACTGCAACACACTTTTCTCCGACACACAAACACACACACACCTCAAAACCTATGCATCCAAGACACCTTTACATGCTACATCCGGATTTCCTCCAACGTGTGACCAAAAGTATCGCTCTCTCTCTCTCTGTATATATATATATATATATGTTAGAAATTATATTTGTTTAAACCGAAGGAGGCCAGAAGACATCCGAAATAAAGAAGAAGAAGACAGAGCAGAACCTGATATCCAGGTGTAGGCGGGAAACACCAGAGACTGTTATCATCATAGAGAAAACAGGCCAAGCGCATCTCTCCCCTGCTTCTCTCGCTCTCAAACTATGCTGTGGCACCATACGAAGAGCAACACCTGGGCATCTTTTCACCATTTTCACTCCATCCACAAATCTAAGAAAGCAAACAAATTACCCAGACAGACGTCCAATCCTACCAGGCCTGACCCTGAAGTACATGCTCGACAGACCACTTTTAATAAAAAAACGAAGAAAGGTACTGTGCGACGGCTCTTGACATTTGTGTTGACATTTGAGCCCCTGTTGAATTGCTCGGAAATATAGCGTGTCATCCCTGAAGAAAACGGTGCCCACCTCCTCCCCTTCTTATCAAGCAGATTAGCCTGCTGCATTATACCAAGCTAATAGCGCATGTAGATACTTTGTGAATGAATTTTCCAAAAGCATCAAACACTTAAGACGGATTTAGAGCCCACTCTCCGAGAGAAATACTTAAGAATATGCAAATACCCAGCGAAGAATTGGGTTTTAACTAGATTTGACGAGCGCAAACAATAAAATGTGCTCTTTTCCCCGGCCGCCGGTGTCAATCAGGAGGCGAGATTAAGAGCCGCGCTTCTGACAATGTGTAAAATGGAAAGGGACAATGAGGCACTTTTAATTTATCGCAGGGATATGACTATCAATGCGCTCGCATTGTGTCTTCTGAATTGCTAAACACCTCGCCCGAGAGAAAAGATGAGGGCTTGCCAGGTCAGCTGAAGGATGCCCCCTACTGCCATGCTATCGTACTACAACCAAGCTCAAACTTGGCTCCTTTTTATGTGTGTGTGTGTGTGTGTGTATAAGTGTATGTATATTTTAAATGTGTAACGGTACAGGTATTTGTACTGAAATCTTTTGGTATAGGGAGTTTGGCAATCCTTTTTACGTGCGCAACATAGGTACAATCTGAATTCCTTCAGGAACGTATTAGGTGGCTGACCACAAGTTTGTTTATTCTCCGCCTTAGACTTTAATCGCATTTTATATTTTTCTATTAGGATTATAAATATTATTATTAAACTTGAAAGCGCAGTGTCACTGTGGCTACTCGCTCAGTACCGGAAATAAGATTTGTTTTGCGCATGCATGAAACCGCTTAAGAATCCATAACGCTAGCGTTAGCTGCTAACCAGGAAGTGGCTAGCTGCTAACGCTAGCGGCATGGATTCTATTTGTGTTTTATGTCCAGCTTCAAGAATTTCACTTAAAAGGAGAAAGTCCTCTGGAATATCAAGAAAGTGAAAGAATGAATGACGAAAGGAATGAAGACATTTGTTAAAGTAAAAACACACACCTGTATTACCCAAATGGGGTCTAACAAAAATAAACTATTTAATAAAATGTTTCTATTTATTTTATTCATTTCAATTTATTAAAAGTTTACAGCAATGATTTGATTTATATTATTTTTATTAAACATTATGCTCCCATTAGGGGGCGCCACAGCGGATCGTCCTCCCCCATAGTACTCTGTCCTCTACATCTGCCTCTTTCACACCAACTATCTGCATGTCTTCCCTCACCACATCCATAAAGCCTAGTAGTAAAGGAATTATTAAAGAAATAAAACGCTTGTGTGATGTTATTGGATTACAGTGACCCTCTGGGTCGTAATAATAACATCACTTCAGTTCCACATGCATCACATCAAGCAGTGATTCACGAATATCATTAACGTTACGTTATATGCCGATTCGCTTAAATTCTTTTCACACCTCGGTACAATTTGCCATCAATTGCATTAATCTCTACGTTCATCAGGCAAAAACCATCTTCGACTCAATCCTAAAGCAAAAGAAATGTGCAGAGGAACTGTAAAAAGGCAGAACTGAAAGAGACGCTGAAGACTCCCTTCAAAATAATTCCCCAAATCAAAGATCATGCAGGTCGTCCTCTTCTAGGAGATAAGTTACGACGACCCCATCATACGTCAAAAATATTGAAGATGGTACTATGACACTTTCCTGCTTTAAGCTGATTTATAATTTTCTGCTCTAAACTAATGGCTTTCCTATTCTTTTTTTCACTACCAGCGTTTGTGACAAATAAAATTTGAATTTGTTTGAAACAAAAAAAAAAACACACACCGAGACAACTTTACTTTACTCCGTCGGCTGCTAGCGCGAGTGGGGCATCTCACAGGGCGAGAGACACGCTCGTCTCAGCTGCACATTCAACGTATCCTACATCGTACGCTGCTGCCTGTTGTGCAAAACGTTTTAAATTTTTTACAATCTTGTCGTATCTCTCTCGTCATCGTGAGATCGAACCATCGTAACTCTGTGTTTTGCGTGTATAGATTGTTACTCTAAAAACCAAACCATATAAGAACATGAGTATTAATGTAAACCTACATAAACATACCTATAAAGTCAAATCTCCAATAAAAAAGGAAATAAGTAATAAAAAAAAATGTGTAACAGTAAAATATAAATGTTTAAATCATAGGTTTTTTTCTGTTAACATTTACAGTCAGGCCAACTACAAAGTGTCTCTGAGAGATGGGGGTGAGCTGGCACTATACTTCAGAAGTGGCAAAGTGTGTGTGTGTGTGTGTGTGTGTGTGTGTGTGTGTGTGTGTGTGTGTGTGTGTGTGTGTGTGTGTGTGTGTGTGTTATTTTGGCACATCGGGGAGGCTGGCCCAGCTGTCCAGGTATTGATTCACAGCTGGTGCCAGTATAGGGGGTGAGGGTCAGAGCTGTGGGTGGTCCTACCCAAACACACACCAAATTATCAGTCGAGTTAGGGGAAAGGGGCCTGACCTGCTCCTTTTGTCTCATCAGTTCATTAATTACAGACACAACAGAAAGAAAACAAACAGCTCCATGCTTCCTTCTACTTTGCCACGCAATCTATTCGATCAAAGCAACATCTCAGCGTATCTGGCTCGCTTCGGCGGTCCCAGAAAAGCAAGACGTAGTCATGAGTCGTAGAAAAAGAGAACAGGAAGCTGTTCAAAGCTGCGAAAAAGAAATCAATATATCGATGCCATAAATGACTGTCGGTATATTAATTACTAAACAATTGCGATTCTTGTTCCGGTGGCCTGCAAACCATTCGATGTTCAGCATACACAACAAACAGTTTGTATTTTTTCTTCACTATTGATTATATTTCGCTGTTTCAAACCACACATTCAGAAAACAACAACCTACTGGGAGACTCTGTCTATGTTGTCTATGTTGGATGGGAAGATAAAGGTATTGGGACACCTGACTTTTCCAGCCATATGTATTTCTTTTCCAAACTGTTACCACAATGTTGGAGGCAGACATTTGTATCTGAGGTCTCTGGATGTGGCACCAGAAAATACTCCCTTCATTCGAACTACCGGACCCATGACCGGTCCACCAAACTCCATAAAGATAAACTCCATAAACTCACAAATTTCCAGTCAGAAGTCCACTCTCACTGTCTTATATCCATCTCTCAATCTCAGACATTGACTGAATGCAGTCAAACCCTGATCTGAATGCTTAATCACAATGAGGTTTATTACCTAAGTGAATTTGGGTCCAGCTGTTAGTGACTCTCAAAGTACAGACATAAATAACACTATACATTCAGCTTGGACTATACAAGAGAAAACAGACTAAACAAGACAATACAGACAATGTGAGACCATATAGACGAGTACGAGTATTAACCGATGGTCAATTGCTAGAACTATCGGCTCCATAGTTTTTCCGGGTTGTGTGTTTCTGGAGCGGCTAAGAAGGTCCGCCTTCATTATGCAGTATAAAAGTGGCCTCTAGATACAAATCACTGATGCCAAGTGCTGTTTGTTTTGTTCAGACTGCACGCTGTACCTCATTCATAGTTAGTTCATAGTGTATTAACTAAAGTTGACGGATTTAAAAAAATTACTTCATTGTAAAATGAGTTAGTAAATGTTGAAATTTAATCTTATTAATTGATAAGTACGATCAAACCTAGCTATCGGTAAAATCCACTATCGGTCGACCTGTAAAGTGTATGTATACTAGTATGTATACAAGAAATAAACTTTTAAACTGATGATGCCTGTAAATCAGAAGAACAAGATCAAATAAAACAAAGGCATAATGTCAGTTGACTAATCACACCAGAGAGGGTCGATACAATAAATTCATGAAACTGTAAAAACTCTCCTGTCTCCTCATAAACGCATGCGATTGCTTTAGAAGCTCGCGCTTCGACCTTCTGCACGGCGTGAACATGTCACGCATAGGACAGAGACACCATTCTGACACTGAATATCAGCTTCTGCTATTCGATAAAGAACTGCTGAACCGAAAAGAACCAAAAGAGTAAAAAATGTGTTTTGGGGCCTTTAAAGTGCTTTCCATCTCATTTCTCAGTGTCCTCACTGCCTGGTCGCATCACACTCCACACACACACGCACGCACGCACGCACGCACGCACGCACGCACGCACGCACACACACACGCACACACACACACACGCACACACACACGCACACACACACACACGCACACACACGCACACACACACTCTTATCAGGGAGGTCAGAGCGCAGTGTCCAGTCGTCTCCTTCTCATCACACGGCTGACCAGAAAAATAAATTAAAGCCTCCCGAAAACTCCTACCGCTGCAATACTGCTGAGAGCGTGCAAACACACACACACACACACACACACACACACACACACACACACACACACACACACACACACACACACTCACATGAGACACAGATATATTGGATTAACAGACGAGTTCATTCCATTTTTAGAGGTGCTACCTCATCATTTTACACTTCATTCCACACACACACACACACACACACCCCTGAATGCCCCTACATAGACGCAGTGATTAGATCTTTAACACTAACTGAAATCTACAAGCAGAGGCCCATCAAACATATCAAATTATTAGCTATTTGCTGACAGTGTATGTCTATGAGAGAGAGAGAGAGAGAGAGAGAGAGAGAGAGAGAGAGAGAGAGAGAGAACGCTACACAGATTATAGACTCCCAATTACAGGGAAAAGTGCCTGCTGGGTAAAACAGACATTCCAGTACTGAGGTTTCTAATTCTTTCTTACCAGCTACATTGTTGTGCTGCTGTAAATACCCGTCTCTAACTTCCGCCTAAGTTTAAAAAAAGACCAAAAAACACTCCATAAAAGGCAAAACTAACACATGTAAACATCAATCCGTATATGAAAGGTCAGGAACTCACAGTAAATTAGATGAAGCTCATCATTTAAGGTTTACGGTCATTTGACTTCTTATGCATGGATCAAAAAATACGGGCATTTACAAGCATGAAGAACACAATATGAAGGTTTTTCTGAGATTTCTTTGGACTTATGCAATTTATGTAAAAATCTCCTACAACCAATTAATGATTAAAGCAGACATGAATAGTGAGGCATATTTGAACTATTTAAATTGGGTATTACATTTTATATGCGAATTCTACGTTTATTAGCGTTCTTAGACTAATGATTAGACCATTATTAGCTCTTTAATGACTTAGAGTCAGAGAGAGAGAGAGAGAGAGAGAGAGAGAGAGAGAGAGAGAGAGAGAGAGAGAGAGAGAGAGAGAGAGAGAGAGAGAAACTGCAATACAGAAAGAGGGACAGACATGGAGAGACATATGTGGAAACAACAAATATATATATATTTTACTTGCTATTGTTAACACCTTTCCAAATTTGAGCCATTAAAGCATTTCCAATCCAATAAATCACACAAAATGCTTTCAATAAAACCCACACAAAACATCAAACGCATTCCTGTATAGACATTTAAGAAAAGTAATTTCCTTAAGAAGTACATGCTCTGTTGAAGCTTCTTGCTGACTAATCAGTCCATTCTAAGTTTAAGGTCCAGCATTACACCAAGGAATGTGTAGGTTGTAACTAATTGTATTTGATGCTCATTAATGAATTAATATAATCTCTCAAATCAATAACCACCTCCTTGGTTTTGGAGATATTTAAGAGGAGATTTGGGTTTTCACACCACAAAGAAATCTAAAACAGGCCCATGTTCTTCCTCCCAATCATGTAAAAGGTTTACTAAAGTAGTGTCATATTTATATATATAAATAAATAAACAAACAATACATATGTACTATACAATATCATGTTCAACCTAATATATACACCATATCCATCTGGACATCCCATTTCACATTTATTGTCAGAAGGACCAGACAGATATATCGGAGATTGTAACTCAGCTCTCTCATTAATGCAGCACAAAGAATGAGTATTAACCCCACACAACGCTCACAGGTTTCACATAAGTACAGCTACAGAAGCATGCAGTCCGCTCAGCTCCACATCAGATATCATACACAGTTCTCATAATACTATACTATGGAATTGAAATGGGTAGAAATACTCTCTCTGCTCCTGTAAGCCAAGAATAAATCATGACATGAATGACAAAATTACCACCCTGATCCTTTCTCGATAAAGGCAAGCATGACTGTTTTTATCCAGTTACATTTCAAGGTGTCCAATGTCTTTTCGGTAACATTATGAATCGTACAATTCTATGAGTGGACAAGCACGTGATTGATGAATTATAGAATAAATATAAAATGTACCGAGTTCTCAGATGCAATCAAATGCAACACTGATGGCATGTACTATTAAGCCACGTATGACCTTTCTGAATCACTGACAGTCCAGACACCACAAAAACAGCAAGACAACTTACTGCTGGAGGAAGGCAAATAAAACAGGGATTACTGTGCGTGTGTGTGTGTGTGTGTGTGTGTGTGTGTGTGTGTGTGTGTGTGTGTGTGTGTGTGTGTGTGTGTGTCCTGTTAAACATCTACTACCATCAACAGAGACATTCCTGAAACAAACTGGTGAGAAAGAGAGAACAAAAATCACAAAAACAGATAGGGACAGACAGACACAAAAAAAGACAGAGGGTCCGAAGACGAGAGAGAGAGAGAGAGAGAGAGAGAGAGAGAGAGAGAATCATTTGATGCCACACTCAGCAGCGCACACACACATTCTCAAAAGTCAGTTCAATGCCCCCAAACCCCAGTTCATATAAATAAATATATATATATATATATTCCCCCTCACACAAAAATGTGTATGTCTGTATGTTTGTCTGTCTCGCTCTCACTCTCACACCACCTCCCACAAGAGTGCTGTACAGAAGTGTCCGGGTCTCGGTGGGAGACCTCTGAGAGCAACAGGGTTTAAGAACGTTGGAGAACGGCGCCAGAAAAGCGGATTAGTGCGCGCTCCCAGGTGACGCAGAGACACGCACGGGCCTGCGTTCATGTTTATTTCAACTCGTGCGTCACGCTGTGCAAAGTCAAAACAAAAGATTGTTTCTGTTTACTCAGTGAGCGTGAGGGGGGTCATCTACCAGCGAGTGGTCAAAGCCGGAGCGTCCTGGGACGAGAGCGAGGAGAACGAACGAAGGACAAGGACGAGCCTCCGCACACATGCACTTTAAATCCTAAGGAAATCACTTCTTACCCTATTCCAGATTCTGAAATACTGAGAATGATTATAGCAAAAAGGCTGGTAATCAAACAGTTTTCTTTTTTGATTGATCAGAGTCTTTACAGCACTGCATTTCAGAGCTGCAACTAAGGGAGGTGCAGCAGGTTTCCCTAACAAGTAGGAATCCTGAGATCTTTGTTCATGTAATTGTGATTGGTTGTCCAGCTGCATGGACTGAGGTATGATTTAAATGACTTCTGAGTGATTTGCTGATGAAGTTCACTTCACACAATCACAGTGTTTGTTTCAATAAACAAGCGTCTGTTACTGTTCAGATGTTTCCTGACTGGCAGTAGAAACGTGAACATCCTGCTTTATTCCAAAATGATTCCTGTGAACCCATTCACTAATCTGATAAACTAGAATTTAAGTGGGAGACAGGCATTAGACATGGTGCTCATCATAAGCATGTGGTGGTCTGGAGAAACCTACATAGTCTGGAGAAACCTACACGGTGATAAGATATGGTATATACAGTAATACTGTATACAGTGTGAGAAAATGTGGTTCTTGTGTCAAAATCAGAAGAAACCCAAACTTGACATCCAGGTATGACAATTCCAGTGTGCACAAACTGAGCTCCATGAAGATGTGAAGGTTGGAGTTGAGAGAAGAACTCGAGTGTCCTGCACAGAACCTTCTCGACCCAAGTGAACACATTTATGATGAACAGGGAACATCGTCGGTACAGAGATCGAAACATCAGTACATGATCTCCATAATGCTATTGTGGCTGAAGAATCACAAATCCCCACAGCCACAACCCTACATTTCAGAAAGGAGGTTCAACAAGCATCTACGTGAATCAGTAGAATGGGTTTCTGACTAGGAAAGCCACTTAAACTCGAAATTCCTTCTCGGGAACTCTGGATGATCTCAGCTCTAGGAGCTTCATAGACAACGAACCAGGAAAATGGATTTGGACTGTAATTAATGTAACCAGTTTTCCCAGTGAACACTTCCTCAACAATGATGAAACTATATTCAATGGATATTCGGTGGCACCAGATGATGTGTTCCTTATGAGTCTGGTTCTACTCAAGGTTTCTTCTGGTTCTACTCAAGGTTTCTTCTCCTCAAATTCTCATTTTCCCACTGTCACCACCGGCTTGTTTATTGTCCATAATTAAACAAATAAAATCCAATTGGATTTTGCTTGTTAAAATCTGAAACACCTTTTTTTTTCAAGAGGAACGTGTTAGCTTACGGCTAACAAAAGACAAACATTAAGATGTCCACGTTTTGTTTTTTTTTTTACCAAATTTTGCACTTAAATGCAAACAGTTGTTAAAAAAATTTATATCTTCATGTAGATGGCTTTGGGCACAGAGACATTGTCATGCTGGATACTGGAACTGGTTTGAGTCTCATAGTTCAAGGGAAAAGTTCATTCTCCAGCCTTATGGTAACAGTTTGGGGAAGAACCACATATGGCTGGAAAAGTCAGGTGTTCCAATACATTTACACTATAACAATAATGAGAACATTTAAGATGAGAACATTTTAAATTCATAAGAGAAAATATTTATCAAACTATTTTTCAATACTATATATATATATATATATATACACAGTGGGTACGGAAAGTATTCAGACCCCCTTAAATTTTTCACTATTTTTTATTTTGCAGCCATTTGCTAAAATCATTTAAGTTCATTTCTTTTCCTCATGAATGTACACACAGCACCCTATATTGGCAGAAAAACACAGAATTGTTGACACTGTTGCAGATTTATTAAAAAAGAAAAACTAAAATATCACATGGTCCTAAGTATTCAGACCCTTTGCTCAGTATTTAGTAGAAGCCCCCTTTTGATCTAATACAGCCAGGAGTCTTTTTGGGAAAGATGCAACAAGTCTTTCACACCTGGATTTGGGGATCCTCTGCCATTCCTCCTTGCAGATCCTCTCCAGTTCTGTCAGGTTGGACGGTAAACGTTGGTGGAAAGCTATTTTTAGGTCTCTCCAGAGATGCTCAATTGGGTTTAAGTCATTGCTCTGGCTGGGCCATTCAAGAACAGTCACAGAGTTGTTGTGAAGCCACTCCATCGTTATTTTAGCTGTGTGCTTAGGGTCATTGTCTTGTTGGAAGGTAAACCTTCAGCCCAGTCTGAGGTCCAAAGCACTCTGGAGAAGGTTTTCGTCCAGGATATCCCTGTGCTTGGCCGCATTCATCTTTCCCTTGATTGCAACCAGTCGTCCTGTCCCTGCAGCTGAAAAACACCCCCACAGCATGATGCTGCCACCACCATGCTTCATTGTTGAGACTGTACTGAACAGGTGATGAGCAGTGCCTGGTTTTATCCACACATACCGCTTAGAATTAAGGCCAAAAAGTTCTATCTTGGTCTCATCAGACCAGAGAATCTTATTTCTCACCATCTTGGAGAACTCCATGCGGGTTTTCATGTGTCCTGCACTGAGGAGAGGCTTCCGTCGGGCCACTCTGCTATAAAGCCCCACTGGTGAAGGGCTGCAGTGATGGTTGACTTTCTACAACTTTCTCCCATCTCCCGACTGCATCTCTGGAGCTCAGCCACAGTGATCTTTGGGTTCTTCTTTACCTCTCTCACCAAGGCTCTTCTCCCCCGATAGCTCAGTTTGGCCGGTCGGCCAGCTCTAGGAATGGTTCTGGTCGTCCCAAACGTCTTCCATTTGAGGATTATGGAGGCCACTGTGCTCTTAGGAACCTTAAGTGCAGCAGAAATTTTTTTGAAACCTTGGCCAGATCTGTGCTTTGCCACAATTCTGTCTCTGAGCTCTTCAGGCAGTTCCTTTGACCTTAATGATTCTCATTTGCTCTGACATGCATTGTGATCTGTAAGGTCTTATATAGACAGGTGTGTGGCTTTCCTAATCAAGTCCAATCAGTATAATCAAAAATTTCTGGACTCAAATGAAGGTGTAGAACCATCTCAAGGATGATCAGAAGAAATGGAGAGCACCTGAGTTAAATATATGAGTGTCACAGCAAAGGGTCTGAATACTTAGGACCATGTGATATTTCAGTTTTTCTTTTTTAATAAATCTGCAAAAAGGTCAACAATTCTGTGTTTTTCTGTCAGTATGGGGAGCTGTGTGTACATTCATGAGGAAGAAGAATGAACTTAAATGATTTTAGCAAATGGCTGCAATATAACAAAGAGTAAAAAATTTAAGGGGGTCTGAATACTTTCCGTACCCACTGTATATATATATATATATATATAAATAAGGGCATTTAATACAATTAAAATGGCAACTGCAATTTTTTTTTATTACACACACAGTCAAATCTATTCACTGACTGTCCTATAGTGACTACAGACAGTAGTGTAGTCTTCACTGCTGATCCAGTCTTCCAACATCCAATAGAATTGGATGTTGTGCATCAATTTAAAAGTTTGCATCAGATACAAATAGTGTAAGATATCGATTTAAACATATGCATCAGTAAAAACTATTTATTTATACATAATTATCAGTAGACGCGTGGAATACTTTTATTATTTGAAAAATACTTAGACTAATATTCTATACGTAGTACTGCTTCTACATGAATGACGTATAACAACACTACGGAGACCGAGGCGTGTCCTGAGAGTCACATAGAATACAGGACGAGGTTCCAATGTGTGTGTGTGTGTGTGTGTATACAGTGAGGAAAATAAGTATTTGAACACCCTGCTATTTTGCAAGTTCTCCCACTTAGAAATCATGGAGGGTCTGAAATTGTCATCGTAGGTGCATGTCCACTGTGAGAGACAATCTAAAAAAAAAATCCAGAAATCACAATGTATGATTTTTTAACTATTTGAAGTATAAGTATTTGAACACCTGTCTATCAGCTAGAATTCTGACCCTCAAAGACCTGTTAGTCTGCCTTTAAAATGTCCACCTCCACTACATTTATTATCCTAAATTAGATGCACCTGTTTGAGGTTGTTAGCTGCATAAAGACACCTGTCCACCCCATACAATCAGTAAGAATCCAACTACTAACATGGCCAAGACCAAACAGCTGTCCAAAAACACTAGAGACAAAATTGTACACCTCCACAAGGCTGGAAAGGGCTACGGGGAAATTGCCAAGCAGCTTGGTGAAAAAAGGTCCACTGTTGGAGCAATCATTAGAAAATGGAAGAAGCTAAACATGACTGTCAATCTCCCTCGGACTGGGGCTCCATGCAAGATCTCACCTCGTGGGGTCTCAATGATCCTAAGGAAGGTGAGAAATCAGCCCAGAACTACACGGGAGGAGCTGGTCAATGACCTGAAATGAGCTGGGACCACCGTTTCCAAGGTTACTGTTGGTAATACACTAAGACATCATGGTTTGAAATCATGCATGGCACGGAAGGTTCCCCTGCTTAAACCAGCACATGTCCAGGCACGTCTTAAGTTTGCCAATGACCATTTGGATGATCCAGAGGAGTCATGGGAGAAAGTCATGTGGTCAGATGACACCATCCCTACTGTGAAGCATGGGGGTGGTAGCATTATGCTTCGGGGGTGTTTTTCTGCACATGGGACAGGGCGACTGCACTGTATTATGGAGAGGATGACCGGGGCCATGTATTGCGAGATTTTGAGGAACAACCTCCTTCCCTCAGTTAGAGCATTGAAGATGGGTCGAGGCTGGGTCTTCCAACATGACAATGACCCGAAGCACACAGCCAGGATAACCAAGGAGTGGCTCTGTAAGAAGCATATCAAGGTTCTGGCATGGCCTAGCCAGTCTCCAGACCGAAACCCAATAGAGAATCTTTGGAGGGAGCTCAAACCCCATGTTTCTCAGCAAATAAATAAATGTCGTAAATAAATGTGTATAACATTGCATCTATTAATTTCACCTCTTTTATATTTATCTAAATAGAATAAAAATGGTCAAACAGATTATATATATATATATATATATATATATATATATATATATATATATATATATATATATATATATATTTTTATATATATATATATATATATATATATATATATATATATTTTTTTTTTTTTTTTTTATTTATGTTTTTATACATTTTAGTGTCTTCTCAAGGGACAATACTATAGAATTGAAACTTGGATATATTTTGGAGAATTCAATGTACAGTTTTGTACAGCAGTACAGATTTACTGTTCTCTAAAAAGAACTCAACATACATTACCATACATTACATTACAATTATTGTCTAAATAACTGGCAACATAAGTGAGTACACCCTCAGTGATAACAGCTGTGTGTTTTTTAATCATGCAAAACCGCATGTCCTTTTCATCATGTTCATGTTTATATCTGCTTGACGGAACCATACAAATGTGTGTATCTTGTATTAAAGCAGGTAAAATTTGGTGCTTCGTGTCCAATTCTCTCATACTGAACACTGGATGTTCAACATGGCAAACAACACTTTGAGAATTAGAATTGTTGCTTTTAACAAATACGTCTGAGGCTATAAAAAGATCAGTAACATCCGGAAACTGAGTTACAGTACAGTGTTCAGGGTCATACGGAGGTTTTCCAAGACGGGTTCCACTCAAAAAAGTCGAGCCCTCGTGCTGTGCGTCAGGTGCAGAAGCTGCTTCAAAAAACAGACACATGAGTGCTGCAGCATCGCTTTAAAGGTTGCCGAAGCAGAAGGTCCACTTGTCAGTGCTCAGACACAACACAGCGCACACTGCAACAAGTCGGTCTGCATGGCCTTCATCCCAGAAGGAAGAGTTTCTAAAGCTGCTCACAAGAAAGCCTGCAAACAGTTTGCTAAAGACGACCTGTCCAAGATCATGAATTACTCCAACCATGTCCTGTGGTCTGATGAGATTAAGATAAACTTGTTGGGCTCACATGGTGTCCATGTGTGTTGACACCCTGGTGAGGGGAACCAAGAAAATTGTGTCTTGCCTATAGTCATGCATGGTGGTGGTAGCATCATGGTCTGGGGCTGCATGAGTGCTGCTGGTACTGGGGAGCTGCGTTTTATTGAGGGAAACATAGATGCCAACATGAACTTTGACAATCTGAAGCAAAGCATAATGCCCTTTCTATTTAATTTCTATAGTATTGTCCCTTGAAGTAAAATGTGAAGGGTGTACACACTTTTGTGGGAAACTTATATATATAATATATATAATCTGACAAACCGGCTACAGAGAAGTGTTATAGGAAATGCAGGGTGTTTTGGAGCGTTTGCCATTGGTATGGCAAAAAACAGAAGTATGACAAAGCGTGGAAAACACACACACACAAAAAACACAACAAAACAAAAAAAATTATAATTGACCATTAAACTGGACACTGACTTTTTCCTGAGCATCTCCTCCACTTCCTAAATAAAGGAATGTCAAAGACACACACACACACACAAGTGCACAAAGAGAGTAATCTGGTGCCAAATAGGCCTGCCCAAGGAGCTTTGATGTCAGTCTCTCTTGGCGTGCTCCCCTTCACCTCTCTTCCTTTCTTCTTTCTCCTTTTCTCTCTCCTTCCTTCCTTCCTTCCTTCTCTCTCTCTCTCTCTCTCTCTCTCTCTCTCTCCCTCCCTCTCAGCATGCAAGGACACACAGCATGTGTGTCTGTGTGTGTGAGAGACGAAGAGAGATGTTTGGCATGTCTTTGATCACTCCGCTATTAGCGAGGTATGCACAGACAAGAGGAATTAAGAAGCCTTTCTTTCTCTCCTTTTCACTCTCACTTCATTATTTCCCTTCCATTTTCTTCCTTCTGACTCTCTACTAAAGTGACAGGACTTTTTTCCCCCCTGAACCACTTTCAATTTTATTGTTTTGTCTTTGAAAGAAAAAGAAAGAAAAAAAAGGTTACGATACGAAATTGTGATTTTTCAATACGGCAAAAATTCGTCCCGTAATTCCATTTTTACTCACTCACTACAGAAACATGGATAAACAGTAGCATTGTGCAAACTAATAAAGCACAACGAATGAATAAATACTTTAAAGGCAAGTGAATATACTATAGAGACAAAGGTTTGTGGACTCCTAACTATAAGATTGGTATGTGTTTTTTAATCATCTCAGTTCACATTTGATCCCCATATGTTGTTATAATAACCTCCACTCTTTGGGGAAGATGTTCCACTTAATTTTAGAGTGTGCATGTGATGATTTCTGCTACAAGGGTGATTACATTTATCCACAAGATGTTCAATAGAGTTGGAGCTTTATACCAGGAGATCTTTCACTCCAACTCATGTAGAGCATATCTTTCTGGAGCTGGTTTTGTGCACAGGTGTATCGTCATGCAGGAACAGGTTTGGTTCTCCAAGTTCATGTAAATGGATCTAATCTAATTGTAAAGTCATCCTTTACAATTGTTTGCGACTACAGTTTGTAGAACCACCATATATGGGTGGAAAGGTGTCTGCTAAATGTGGTAAATGAGTAGAGTCGTGTAGAGTTCAGTATGGTGATGGTTATAGGGATGAAACTGGCCTTAAATCTGTTCGTCATGGTAAGAATGGTCCTGTATCTCCTCCTGGATTACAGGAGGTTAAGAAGATTGTGACTGGTATTGGAAGAATTTCTGCTGATACTGATGACTGCTCTAAAATAATCAACCATATAAAAGTACAAAAATTGGAGCTTAGCAATAGCACAGTGTTTGAGTGCTCCATGAAGATTCGGTTCCCTGCTGTTTAGATGGTTTTGGATCAAAACAGTAAGAACTCAAGCCAACAGCTTCATAACGGCCCAAAAAGCCAGAGCTAAATGAGCTAGTGTATTAAAATGGCAGTACACCACTAATGGCTTTGTGGGGATTTATCATGGTGTCATTGCAGTCTTTACTGATTGGAGATAAAAAGGGAAATCGCTTTTTCAGAGGATGGAGTATGTAAATGATTTGGCTTAAGTGTTTATTAAATGTTTTCTCACTGTAGAGTTATTTCATGACACACATCATTCGAGGTCGACCGATTCATCAGTTTTAAGAGGATTGAATGCTGATATAGGCTATCGGCATAAATCCATAATCCATAAATCCATAGTTTTTCCGCGTTGCATTATACAGTACAAGAGCGGCCTCTAGAGGTGAATCAGTGACACCATGTGCTGGTTATTTTAAGTGTCTTTATTTTTCATTTTTGGATGTAACAGTTTTAATTCATTTGGACTGTTAATTTTTCAGTTTCAGTTTGAATGCGTCTTTTATTTTACTCAATATTTATAAAAAATAATTAATATATTCATATTTATTTAATTTAGCACATTTTCATAAATCAGTAGGGTTTTTTTTTGTTTTTGTTTGTAATAAAGTGTAGTAAAAAAAAAATCAAAACAGATTTTAGGACCTGGCAGGGCAAAAAAAATAAGAAATAAAATTAAATAAAAAAAAAATCCAGATTTAATAAATATGTTAGATCCAAAACAATAATTTTCTGGTAAATTAAGTCTGCATGCTCTTCATTTGCATACCAGATTGACTTTTACGTTTTGTAATGTAATAACACAGGTTTGGTACAGGTATCTTTTTTTTTTTTTTAACCCTTTTATTGCCTGGTTTTTGAAAAAACAGTAGCAGAACTGTGACACTGAAAATGTCCATTAAAGTTAAAGTGACTCATTTTATTTTCCAAGTGAACACAAACGAAAGAAATCCTCTGACAGAATGTCTTTTTTCCAGTCAGACTCTGCAAATGCACTTTCCTAATATTTATCCAGGAAAAATAAAATAGCACTTAGTGTCAAAGCAGGAAGCAGACAGGGTGGGTGGGTGGGTGGGTGTGTGTGTGTGTGTGTGTGTGTGTGTGTGTGTGTGTGTGTGTGTGTGTGTGTGTGTGTGTGTGAGTTTGAGCTTTATAGGGAATTTGCGTCAATCCCGGAGTCTCTAAGACAGTGAGTGAATGTGTACTCTGGCATTTCAGTCAGTCCTTGTGTGTGTTTGCGCATATTAAATATGCTTCTGTGCATGAATACATGTTTGTTTTGTGTGTGTGTGTGTGTGTGTGTGTGTGTGTGTGTGTGTGTGCATGTGTGTGCATGTGTGTTTTGTGTTTGGATAAGAGTGTGCATTTGTGTGTATGTGTGTCTTTCGCCCTTTCTCTCTCTGCTGAGCAGACAGATGGACTTGAGACTCAAGACTGGACTGGTGCCAAGTGTCTGGTACTGATCCAGAAAGAGAAAAGGAGGGTGTGTGTGTGTGTGTGTGTGTGTGTGTGTGTGTGTGTGTGTGTGTGTGTGTGTGTGTGTGTGTGTGTGTGTGTGTAAGAGAGAGAGCACGAGAGCGAAAGGGCAGACGTGGTCTCCTGTCCTTCTAATGGAAAAATAGTAATTATTATTGTTACATGTGCAGTAAACTTCATAAATAAATATCACTGTAGTCTGACTTTCTGTTTCACTGTAGCTAAACATTTCATTTTAGTGTTTATAACTTAATATGTATATTTTATCTTTACTTAAATCTTTACTATAATTTCACTGTGAGCAACTGCAACTTAACAATTTCCCTATGGGCTTGATAAAGTATTCTGATAAGCTTCCTTTCTCTGGACTTAAGTATGTGTAATGACCCTGTTCGGCCACCAGGTGGAACTGAACACAAAGCAATAGTGTAAACTGATGAACAGTAGCCACGTTCACATGTATACAATTCACAATTTTTTTGTCATCACAAAAGTTTGTTTACATGTGAAATTAATTAGTTTCAAATGTTACATGGTAGAATTTTTATTTTGTTGTTAATAGAAAGGTTTCCTTTGGACACCATTCACATTGACTTGATTTCTGTAAAGCCTCTTTGAGAAAATGTCTGTTGTGAAAAGCGCTATACAAATAACCTTGACTTGGTTTTGGCGTTTTTATTCTGATCGAGGTGTTTGTATGGAGCATTTTCATTTGGGTCGCACTTTTAAATCCATTGCAATGCTCCATGTAAACACACCTATTGTTAAGTGAGGTCTTGCATCATAACCTAAAGGCTTTAATTGCACCTGCTCAAACAATAACCATCATCACCACAGTCTTTAAATTATGTTTATTCCAAGCGCTTTGACTGAACAATGTTCTTGATTAGACGTGCGAAATATTCTTATGCCCCAGACTGAACCTGAGTCCATTTCTAACCCAATTAAAATCTCTTTTTGACTGAACGAGAGCACAAATGTGTCACTGTGTCATATTTCACACTAGATATGAGGAAAAAAACAGACAGGTGGAGAAAAAGTGTAAGACATCCCTAATTTATGTTCAGCCAAAACTGAAAGAACTGCACTAAGATACTTTATGTGGACAATAGTATTGGAACACTTGGCTTTTCCAGCCATATATGGTTCTTGTCCAAACTGTGGTCACAAAATTGGAGGCACACAATTGTATAGGATGACTTTAGATTAGATCCATTTACCTGAACTTATAGAACCAAACCTGTTCCAGCATGACGATACACCTGTGCAGAAAACCAGCTCCATGAAGATATACTCTACATGAGTTGGAGTGAAAGATCTCCTGGTATAAAGCTCCAACTCTATTGAACATCTTGTGGATGAATGTGAACGCTGACTGCACCCCAGGCCTCCTCACCTCACCTACATCAGTACCTGAATTTACTACCACCCTCGTAGCTGGAATCTCAATAAGCACACCTTAAAATCTAGTGAAACATCTTCCCAGAAGAGTGGAGGTTATTATAACAGCTAATGAGAACGTAATGTGGAATTGGATTTTCAGAAAGCACATTCCAAACTTAGTGTACGAATACTTTTGCTCTTGTAACGTGTCTGACATCTGGACAGCATATACATGCTGTGGAAGAACCTCATGAAAGCAGAAGTGGAAGAGAGCTTGTACAGACCACTTACATTCTCAATAACAAATGTCCAGTCTTTATCTTCAAACTCCTCTGCATGAGGGTCCTGCAGGAGACACAACCAGAAATCTACGTTAGAAAAAGGAAGCAAACTAAACGTTCTGCTCTCTTCTCTTTTGTATAATCATTACTCAAAACCCATCAGTCAGGACATGTGGACTTTCTTGTCCTTTTTCAGGCTTAAAATCCAACTCAAGTCTGTATTAGATCAACACTGGTGCTTTGGATTTAGTTTGATATTTTTGTGGGGTTTAGTTTCACACTAAATGTAATGAAATAAATATCTATTATATATCGTCTTCAGTGCAAGTAAGCAAGATTTCAAGACACAGATGTTAAGTTCCTGATACAAATTACATTACAGCTGCTATAAACAGTTACTCCTTCACCATGATGTCCTTCTCTCTGTTTAAATCAGGGGTGTATAATCTTTTCAACAAAAACCTGCCACCACTTTGGCCCTTTGTAGAAAAGATTGGACGTCCCTGGTTTAAAAATAAGCGATTAATAAAATAAAAAAACCTGCTGGAGAAATACTGAAACACCTCCCCATACAAAGACACAAGTAGAAAAACCATTGGACCTGAAGACCCCACAAAGACCAAACAAGGACCCCAGAAATCCCTATAAGCCACCCCATAACCCCACTCCATTAGAGAGGTGGTAGCTCAGTGTTTAACGCTGGTTTCAGAAGGTCGGGGGTTTAAGCCCCCAATATCTGCAAGCTGCACCTCTCGGGGCCCCTGAGAAAGGCCCTTAACACACAGGGCTGTATCATGGCTGACTCTGCACTCTGACCCCAGCTTTCTAACATATACAAAATAATTTTCCTGTGGGCTCAATAAAGTATTCTTAATAAAAATAAATAAAACATTCAACATTTATATAATATTTTAAGTATATTTATACATTTGAATTGATGCTTATGTAATGAAAATCAATTTATATTTAATCAATTTGTTTTGTGCTATTTTAATCGATTACGCACATTTTTTTTATTTGTATAAAACATAATTTACAGGCATTTTATTTAAAATTGTAAACTGCTGATGTTTATAAATGTTAATAATAATAAGCTGCATTAATAAAAAAACGACAAGCAAGTTTGTTTCGCATTTCTTTTCCCCCTAATCGTACCGAAATTGTACAAACCGTAAATTTTGTGTACCGTTACACCCCTAGTGTTTAGTTGTGTGCGTAACCCCATGGTCCAAATTTTCTAGGATGGAACTGTCTGGCTCTACAGAGTCAACTCTCCCAATTATTATGAACTCGTGTTAACACGTCTGGTGTCACGTGCAATTTCACTTAATTTGAATGATCTGTATCTTTTCTTGGTACATCATGGCCTTGTTTTGTCAAAGCCATTCTAAAATGCT
Source organism: Silurus aristotelis (assembly GCF_946808225.1). Taxonomy (NCBI): domain Eukaryota; kingdom Metazoa; phylum Chordata; class Actinopteri; order Siluriformes; family Siluridae; genus Silurus; species Silurus aristotelis. The sequence goes on from NC_139579.1 coordinate 29,555,395, forward strand.
TTCTGGAAAAAAGAAAAGAAAAAAAAAAAACTTTTTAACATTTTTCTTTTGTACGCAGACCTTTGGTGCACCATGCAAAAAAATTTTTATATTAGAATTGGGGCCAAATATGCTGTTTCAGGCACAATGTAAGTCTCACTGGTGGCTCTGGACTTCTCTAACTGATTAGTAAGCGTACTTGCCTCATAGCTCCAGTGAAGACTATTCCTTTAAACCAAATCAATCAATATCATTCATTAATTAGCAGTTTGTGTGTGTGTGTGTGTACCTTAAACAGGGTGACTGTGATCTCCACGTTCTCAGGAACAGGCCACACCACCACTCCTCTGTACGGGTTTTTAATGCCTGGCTGCCAACTATGAGACTGTGGAAAAAGAAAGAAAAAAGCCACAAGGGTTCATAAACTGCTCAGACATTTCATTTCATCATTTCAACAGACACCAAAACAATGAATATCCCATTTAAATACTAATGAGATGCAAGTTTAAAAATTTTTACATTTGTGACCTGATAAGCTGTTTTTACTGACTGAGGGCCTCAAGTACAAGGTGGTATCAAAAGTTTGGAGACTAATGGTGCTGACTGGTGCTATTATGGCCACGTGTGTTACCACTTCTGCGATTTCAACAAAGCGCAAACGTGAAATTCTGCGTGAAACTGGGCACATCTGCTACAAACACGTTTGACATGACATACGGCGATGCTGCAACAAGACGTTCGTGCTGCACGCAAGCTTCAAGAGCTGAAGAACATCTCCTCGAAAGGCGACGAGAGATCAAGAGATCCTTTAACAAGATCCTTTAACAAGCTCGACTCCTGAAAACGTCGTAACCATTCGGCAACTCGTGCATGATGCTCTCACTTTCACACCCAACCTACTCGCCAGATTTGGCTCCTGCGGACTTTACTCTTTTCCCGAAGATATAGATCCAGCGCGAATCGCAGAAGATGCCTGACACGCTTCGAAAAGAAGACTTCCAGGACACACTCTAGAAGTGGCAGGAACACGGGGAGCACTGTATTACTGTGCAAGGGGACTGTTTTGAAGGTGATAGTGTGTAAAGATAAATAAAGTACTTTCGTGTAACAGAGTTTTTGGCCAAATTTTCAACTTTTAAAGACCATTCAGAATTAAATTTAAGACCTATATCAAGACACAAACACGATGTTAGCAACTGGGATAAAACAAGCTTTAAATTTTTTTTGTATTGCTCAACTTCTCCATAGCTAAAATAAAATGTTACAATTTTACATAAAACAATCCGAGAGATTCAGGCCAATAACAGAACACTGATTGGCTGTTACATGTTGGTCTCATTTGTCATAATACAGTGAATTGTATATAAAATAGCAAAAGAAAGAACTACATCATCACGGATTCATGGACATCCAAAAATGTATTAAAATGATTTAGGACATAGAACAGCAAATGTAAGACTTTTAAGGGCTAAAAATTTAGATTTTTAAATGTAGACTTTTTTTGACTTTTTAGGAATTGAAATTTTTTGATACCACCTTGTACACTTGGCACACTACGAAATGGCAAAAAAAAAAAACCAACAAAAAAAATCAAAACAAAAAGTATGAAAAACAAAACTAACAAAACTATATGAGGTATTAGTGGACGCTGATAAAAACAGTTGTAGTTGTAGAGTGCTTTCACATATGAAGTGTTTAGTTTGTTTGAATTGAAGCGGCGTGAGTTGGCCTGACTGTGGTTTTGAGGTTGGATTGAGTGTGCTTGGGTCGTAGGTGGCACTTCTTTTGCAGATGCGAGTTGCTAGAATTGTTGAGGAAACTTGTTTCATGTTTGACAAATTGACTATTGTGTAAAAACTGTAAAACATCCATAAACTAAACCCATCTTGGAATGAACAACTGAATGAACTAAAAGTAAAACAAATGGGTTGTGTGAAAAAAAAAACTTAAAAAAAAAAATAATTAAATTAAATAAAAAAAAAAAAAGGGAAATCCGCTAAGGGAATCCGACCTCGTTGTATCTCTGCGACGATCCGATTTCCTAAAATGCAGCAGCTCTGAAAATACCACGGTGAAATCCCTACCTGCCTGGGCAGCTGCATGGAAGTCGAGTCTTCTCCAACTTGCGTATGAATAAAAACAAGCCCTTCTACACTTCTGTAGATTCTGAAACACTGTAACACAATGCTTCACGGATGATTTCCCATAATGCCTGTCTCGACACGGTTTCCGCGGAAATGGAGCCACGTGTCGAGGCAGATTTGAAAACAAAAAGTGTCTGTAGTGAATCTGAGATGTAGCTTTGAGATAACAAATGACCTCTCAATCACAGAACTATAAGCTTTTTATTATTTATTTGATATTTACGAGGTGCTGCTGCAGTGATTAAATATTTACAGGTGGGTTTTGCTGCTCTTTTTATTTTCCTCCCATCACAAACACACCTGCTTCAATTAAAATGGACTACAATGAGCCTCAGTGTCCTCATTTAAGAGTCTAAATACACCAGGAAAGAAGGACTTTGTGTGTGGGTTGAATAAACCCGAGTAAGCAGATTGATATTTGTGCTATCACCTCTAGAACACCAAATTAAGATTTCGATCTACAAGTCTGCGTCGTGTTTCGTCCCAGGAAAGAAGTTTCAAAAGTGAACCTCGACGCTCAATGCTTAATAGATGTATAGCAGCCATTTAATTCTGGAGCTTGAGGAGGTGGTGCTTTGAAAGCTTGCGAACCGTTTAGGACTTTCCGAATAAGAAAAAAAATCATTTCAAGGCTTAATGGAAGTTATAAAAGTAAAATTACAGATCTGGATCCTACTCGTGTTCCAGTGCGAGTACACTAACGTAGACCTCGACTTCAAAATGTACAGTATGTTTGTTCAGCACCGAAATTGAGAAGTGAAGCTACGTGGATTTTTGTTCAGCACCAAATTCTGGTGTAAAAGAAAGTGGATTTTTGTTCAGCACCGAATTCTGGTGTAAAAGAAAGTGGATTTTTGTTCAGCACCGAATTCTGGTGTAAAAGAAAGTGGACTTCAGTTTAGGATTGAAATTGTGTGAAGTTCAGTGGATTTTTGTTCATGACTCAGTTGTGGGGTGAAGGTAAATGGATTTCAGTTTGGCACTGAATTATGGTGTGAAAAAAGTATATTTACGTTCAGCACTGAAATTATAGTAGGAAGGAAAGTGGCTTTTTGTTCAGCATTGAAATTGTATTGTGAAGGTAAATGAATTTATTTTTATATTAAACACAGTTACAATGCAACAATTCACATGAAATTGTGACCAGACATTTGTATTAACTCAAAAAACCCTACACAGATAAATAAAATCACAATATTACAACCCAATAAAAGTTATATTTAATAAAGTGAAATGACAAAAAAAAGTACTGAACACGCAAAGAAAAAGCAGTACATCAAGGTGAGGTGGACATTAGTTTATTTCACTATGTAGTTTTAGTTGGAAGCATCAGGAACTGTTATAACAGAAAAGACAATAGTGCTAATTGGAAAGATACATTTTTAAAGAAAAGGGATGCTGAAGCATGTTTGAAGATTCCTACACAACATTTGGTAAAGCATGTGAATAACTGGTGGAATAGAGTACCAAAAAAGTTTTGTATATAGTATATATTATAAATATATTAACATGTGCCAAAATTACTTTGCACATGACCCTAAAAATACCATACAAACAGTGAATTTTGAAGGTGGAGCCATCATGGTATGGGTCTGTTTCTCTTCTCATAATACTTTCAGAATCTATATTATTGAATGGATGATGTAAGAAAGCCATAAACTAAAAAATTCTTCATATGCAGGATGATGAGGATGAGATACTGGTCAACCTTGCAGCAGGATTACACTCGAAAACATCGTGTAAAAGAGATTCTGAATTGTATCATGAAGTTGCTAGAATGGTCCAGTCGCTCAACAGACTTCAACCCAATAAAGAATGTGTTAAAAAATAAATAAATAAAAATTTTTTTAAAATTTAAAATGATTCACAAGAAGGTTCCTGGAATATTCAAGACTTAAAGACTATTGAATGATTAATTCTTTAAAACAGGAAGCTCAACTAGAAGTTCAGTTAGCGAGTTAAAAAATTCATTAAATATTGTTTTTTTTTTTTATGGGTATTAGTATTGTTTTCTTTATCTGTGTACATTTCCTGAGGTTTGGTCAAAAGTTCATGTAAACTGCTGCACTGGGGCTGTGTTTAATTTGAAAAAAAAAAAAATAAAATAATATGACTTGCTGCCCCCACTGTAGGGAAGTGGATATTTTTTGCTTTGCCTGACCTGGTGTTCCTCACCTGTGACATATAGCGATGAGCAAGAAAACAGGAATTTCTGACCTGCCTCTTTTTGTAGTGTAGGTGGTGTGCAGGTAAGTGGATATTTTCACAGGAAAGCCAGTGGTGTGTGTGCACACCAACACCAAATTGTGTAAAAGGGCAGGTGTGGAAGGGAATGATAAAGGGCCAAAGCAGGTAAACAAGCAAATCACAAGTTAAAGAGTAAAAAAAATGCAGTACACTGGTTCTACACACCTTGGAGGATTTCCGTCGACTCCTGCGGGTCCACACCACCACAAGCTTGTCTGGTTGCCTAGAGAATAAAAGGAAAAGTCAAAACTTAAAAATAATAAAGGAATAAATTAGAGATTAGCCAGAACAACATCCTGAGAAAGAAAATAATGTATTAGTGATTATACTCTATTGAACAAATGCAGATATCTTACAGCATTAAAGCAGATGGGGTGTGTGTGTGTGTGTGTGTGTGTGTGTGTGACAAGCTAGACTAAACAAGCGTGTGGTCCGCCACTTAATATGCTTGTGAGGGAACTTAGATTTGATGTATGTTTGGGTACACATGTGCACCGCACCTAAAGACCTGTACCGAAACAGTTTGGTACGAATATGTGTACTGTTACACCACTAACCCAGAGCCCTCAGGCAATATATTTCTAAAAAAAAATCTCTAAAGAAGGCCATTGTTTCAACAAATCACACACTTGATCAATGAATGACTTCATACACACTTGCTTCAAGATATCTGGCTCCTGATGCAGATCTGGCATGAGTCAGAGTTTCAAAATGGTCATGGGTTTTATTTAAAAAAAAAAAAAATCGATAAATACAGAATAAATGAAAAAAGGCTGTTACGCAAAAATAAAATTTTACAGCATTTTTATTAACGCGCATCGAATGCAGAGCGAATGTCTGTTTGACCATTTTCATTAAAGTAAAGAAATAAATATAAAAGAGGCAAAATTAAAACCTTCAACGCAACAACACGTTTATTGACGACGTCCCTTCTTTACTCAGATATAATAATAAAAATTAACTCAAGCGAAAAATATTTTTATCACTTAACATTTGTTTTACTGATGCGCCGTGTCTCAAAATCAAGCCCCGAAATCCGTTGTGATGAGCACATCCGGCAATTAAAGCCGTCCGTGTGGAAACGTAGCAAAAGTTCCGCTTGGTGATAGTTTCCGTGCAGTTGCGAATTGGATTGTGAGTCTCTTCCTTTACGACTGCTTTTCAGGGCGAGCAAAAATGTTTGATAAAATGTAACTTTTTAAAATATTATTTATTGTGTACTAATCACTGTCATTTGTTTTAGATACATTAGGGACAATAATTTGTACATAAAATACAACTACAGGTAGTCGTCGGCTTACGATCACGATTGGTTCCGACAGAACGGTCGTAACACGATTTGGTCGTAAGTAGAGTAGGGTATATGTACAGTACTGTGAAATGATGTCATAAAAATCTTAAAGTAGAATTTTATCATCATTTTCTTTCATTATTGTTATACTGTATATATCATTTTCTTTGTTCATTATATGCCATTTGTATCATTTTCTACACCATTTTGTTTCCCACTGTCCTACGCCGTGGCTAGCGATTGTGGTCTTTTGACTAATAATAAACATACATTTACATAAAGTATCAATATTTGATGACAATCATGTAATCAATCACAAATAAATATTTTAATCGATTGACAGCCCTAAAATAAATAAATAAATAAATATCTGACAGTAGGATCTTCACATCCTTCATTGAGAAGGAAATGACTTGACCAAAAACCACATTTGTAGCTTAAAGAATCATTTCTGAAATAAAGCCTTTTGCTTTCAGACAAAAACAGTTTAATAATAGGATTTTTTTATTACAGTGTCTCAACAAAGCGCTTTTCTGTAGCCTGCACACACAGGACCATTAACCACATACAGATATCTGTGAGCAATAGAGAAACAAAACAGGGGAGGGAAAAAAAAAGTGGGGCTACAAGACAGAGAAGGAAAAGAAACATGTAGAAGACAAACAGGAAGATGGAGACGTGCTGCAGTCCCTGAGCCTCCGGGACAAATCTGACTACAAATCTGCCCATTGTGTTTACATGCTTATAACTAGCATCACACACACACACACACACACACACACACACACACACACACACACACACACACACACACACACACACACACAGTGTTCTCCTGTCTCTCTCATACACACATTACAGCTTCATGTTTTCTCTGCACTGCTCACAGGTCACACTTGTGAACACTGTAAAAGGCCGAAAGAGTCTTGAAACCTTTTTTAAATCATTTTATTTCATATTTCCTTTTATTCAATATTACTTTGAACTCGTTTGAACATGTTGAAACAAGAATTTTCGAAGCACACCCGCTAAAATGCTGGTCGGAAAACATTATAATTTTTTACTGTATATCGTGAAAAGAGCTTCAGGTATCGTTAAATGATTTTTGGCTGAAGAGGTCTGAATAATTTATTTCAACAGCATCTTTTACACATCTGATGCGTTATCTTTATGATGATTGGTTAGTGGACTACAGAAGGCGTTTTGTAAATATATAATAAGATTTTTCTGGTATAAGTACTATACTTGACTATTAATTTTAACTTTAACTTTTACTCATTAAATCTTTCAAAAAAAATCTGTACTTTCTACTTCTGACATTTTCAATCCAGGCTCGTTACTTTAGTTTTAATCTATTTGGTGACATGATCAATATTTTTCCTTCTCATTGAGCACCGTTTTCAGCCCATCAACCGATTTCTTGTCATTGCGCAGCTTTTTCAGTCCACTGGTGTATCATTTCCTGGCTCTCACACACCACAGCAGAGACTAGTTTATAAAGCTCACAACGAGCAGCGCCAAAGGCAACATGCAGTCTGGGGTGAGAACTTGGATGAGACAGAGGGAGTCAGCGATAAAAACATGACTGAGAACAGAGACTTTCCTGATCACCTGATCATCGCCATCTTTTTTCTGCTTGTGTTTTACAATTCTATTTAATAATTTTTTAATCAAATAACAATCATCAGTAAATATTTGTTTTACTAATGCGGCAAGTCTCAAATCAGCACTAAAATCCACCATGATGCTCACATACGACCATTTACCCTCTGGGGGTTAACAAACGCGCTGGCGCGTTTTGTGGCATTTTTTCACCATAGCGCCGAAACATTCATTCATATATATATATATATACACACACACACACACACACACACACATACACACACATACACACACGTGTACCGTATTTTCCGGACTATACGCTGCTACTTTTTCCCACGCTTTAAAGCCCGCGGCTTAAACAATGAAGCGGTTAATTTATGGAATTTTCCTGGGTTTTTCCCGGTTTCACAAGCTTCATGCCAAAAAAACTGAGCCTCATAACATTAGACCAATGAAATTGCCGAACGGGTTCAGGTGAACCAATGAAACTCTTTATATTAAATCAGATGCGCTCACACTGAATCGGGCCGCACCACATCATAAATATGGATGATGTTCCTCTGACGTTCTGTGAACAGTTTGCAGATTTTCCATACCAAAAAAAGAAAGACCAGATAGTCTTAGTTTAGGCACGTGTGGCCATGTACTTTCCGGTGTGCAGCACGGAAACTAGGTGAAGTTGGATGCTGAGCAGACCGACACTGAACTGGTAGCGTTCTTTTATATGGTGAAATTTTAGCCTGAAGATCACCAACACTGAGCAGAGAGAGGAACTGTGCAAGATTTGCTACATTAAAGTTGCTATATCACGTGACGATAGGATAAAACAGATCTTACTGGTTCCAGGTTGGAACACACACCCACTCGCAGTAGCACACATCTTTCCTCGTACTCATGCCGGGACACACACCCACTCACAGTGACGCGCATCCTTCCTCGTACTCACGCCGGGACACACACCCACTCACAGTGACGCACATCTTTCCTCGTACTCACGCCGGGACACACACCCACTCGTTACATAAATGTAAGTTGCTCTGGATAAGGGCATCTGCCAAATGCCATAAACGTTAATGTACCGTACACTTGAATTTTTTCTTTAATACTCCTCCTTTACGCAAAGTTTCTCCATCTCATTATTTTCTCTCACTTGATGATTTTTTGCCTCATAAATGCAGGATTTTGCACCACTTTGCTGCACTATGTGGACAGCCTTTTCATCTAACTACATTTCATCCTTCGTTTCCTTTCCTTCAATCCTCCGTGCACTTAAACTCAAAGACGAACAGACAGACAAACAAACGCATAGACAGCCAGAAATACGAAACAAACAAGCAGGAAATCAGACAGACAGATAATTAGACAGGCTCAGAGATAAATTCATGTTATGAATTTGTACTGCAGTCTGACGCAGCCCTTTACACACAAGGAAACACAGACAATCAGAGGGAGAGAGAGAGAGCTGCAGTTTTGGAGATGCTTTGACCCGGTCGTCTAGCCGTCACAATTTTGTTCGTCAAACTCACGAAAATCCATTTTTTTCTGCTTCTACCACGTCAACTTGGAGAACAGACTGTGCACATGCTGACTAATAAATCCCACTCACTAACAGTCAAGTCATATCAGGAAGCTTTTGTCATCCAAACTATATAAACCTGGAGCAGTACCAAGTGAAATGAGACAGAACCCTGGTTCTACATATCACAACATAGCGCTACATAACACTGATTACAGTCTGTTAACTGTTGCACCTCCCCTCTGTATGCAGCTTCTCAATCAGGTGCTGAGGGATGATAGCGTTGAAAGCTGAACTGAAGTCTATGAACAGCATTCGTACGTATGTGTCCATATTGTCTAGGTGGGTGAGGGCCAGAAGCACTTCATTAAGATGGGTGTGAGTGCGACGGGACGATAGTCAATGAGGCAGGAGACTGTAGACCTCGTCTGGCACGTAGGAACGATGGCGCTGCTCAGGGAGATGTTGAAGATGTCAGTGAAGACAACTGCTAGCACCCTGCCAGGAATACTGTCTGCTCCAGGAGACTTCCGTGGGTTAATTCTGCATGAGTTTTCCTCACTTCAGCCGTCGATAGACAGAGCAAGTGTTATGATAAAGAGAGATAATCAGTGTTATTCACTTCACCGCTAATGTTATGTCTGATCTGTGTTTATATAACAGAGAGACAGAAAGATAGAGAGAAAAGGATAAACAGTGTGACAGAAATATTTGGAGAGATACAGGCAAATAAAGAGAAAGATGGATCACGATAGAGAGGGATAAACAGGGAGACAGAGATCTGGATAGAGAGACAGAGATGGAGAAACAGCTAAACAAAGAAAAACAGAGGGAAACAGAAATAGGGGAGAAACATGAGAATGATGCAGGTTTTGATAATGAAAGTTATATTGATGATGTTGAATGTTATGACAAATAATTATGGCTTACATTTAAGGTGTGGCATATACAGGCATAAACCACACAGGAAAACTAGTGCTAACACACACACACACACACACACACACACACACACACACACACACACACACACACACACACACACACACACACACACACACACACACACACACACACACACACACACACACACACACACACACACCACTCTGCCCTGTGGTTGTGTGTGTATTAAGCAGGTCACAGGTCACAGAGCAGGAACATTAAGGAGCAGTGTACTGTAGGTCTGAAAGAGTACAGAGACAGGAGGTAATAAAACACTTGTTCACTCTCTCTCTCTCTCCCTCTCCCAGAGGACATGTTTAACTACATTAAACAAAGAGCAGACGCAAGTGACGCCAACATGGCATGATGAGGCACTGTGTGATCACATCACATCTACCACTGTACATTAACAACAATGTGTTTTTTAAAAGGTGCGGCGCTTCACATCTCTTCCTAAACGATCTAAAAAAGAATGAAATGTGTGTGTGTGTGTGTGTGTGTGTGTGTGTGTGTGTGTGTGCGTGTGCGTGTGTGCGCGTGTGTGCATTATACAATGCAATTTGGCACTTTTTTTTTTATGCATCAAATCGTTAATCTGATGCTTCAATCCTGCAGTGATATCTGAACCATTCTTTGTACAAACTCAGTCCTGGCCTCATTGATGTCTGTCCTAGCTCAGAGTCAGGAAGCACCAAATGGTGCATCAGGCATATCAGTGTAGAAAAGCAGTATTTTTCCCCATCGTATTAGTTAAAACTCAAATCGTAAAAAAGTTTCCACATTAAAAAAAACCAGGCCTTTCCCCTTGTATTCGGTGCCTTTATAAACTGTAGACGCTTTTATCCGAAGTGACTTACTCAAGAACATTCAACTCTGAGCCTATGTGATGTGCTTTTTCTCCGGGACACATACAACAATCCATTCCCAGAGAGAGGAAGAGAAATCACCAATTAATTTAATCCAACACTCTGTTCTAGAACTGGTTCAACTGAATTGGAATGAAAAGCGATACATGTGTAGAAATAAACAAAAAAAACGAATAACACGTTCTACAATCGATTGTTGTTATGTCGTCTGAGATGATCTTAATCTCTTTTTAGATTTTATGATCAGAAAAGATAGGAAAAAGGCTGATTCAGGTTTTGTTCTTGGGAAGGTTAATGGGAAAAATGTATTAAATTTTTTTGAGATAATGAGGATTTTTTGACACATTTATGACATTTGGTAAGCTCCCTTATACAGGTGCATCTAAATAAATTAGAATATCATTAAAAAGTTGATTTATTTTAGTAATTCAATACAAAACGTGAAACTCGTATATTATATAGATTCATCACACACTGACTGATATATTTTAAAGTGTTTATTTATTTTCATTTTGATGATTATGGCTTACAGCTAATGAAAACCCAAAATTCAGTATCTCAGAAAATGTAAATATAATTAGAAAATTGTGAAAAAGTTCAATATTGGAGACTCGTGGTGTCACACTCTAATCAGCTCATTAAATCCGAACACCTACAAAAGGTTTTCTGAGCCTTTAAATAGTGTCTCAGTCTGGTTCAGGCTACACAATCATGGGGGAAGACTGCTGACTTGACAGTTGTCCAGAAAACGATCACTGACACCCTGCACATGGAGGGTAAAACACAAAAGGTCATCGCTAAAGAAGCTGCTGTTCACAGAGTGCTGTATCACACAGACGTCTCCATGGGCTACAACTGACACGTGTTCCTTGTGTCAAGCCACTTCTGAACCAGAGACAACATCAGAGGTGTCTTACCTGGACAAAGGACAAAAAAGACTGGACTGTTGCTCAGCGGGCCAAAGTCGTCTTTCAAATGAAAGAAAAGTTTGCATTTCATTTGAAAATCAGTCCCAGAGTCTGGAAGAAGAGAAGAAAGGGACAGAATCCAAGCTGCTTAAAGTCCAGTGTAAAGTTTGCACAGTAAGTGGTGGTTTGAGGAGTCGTGTCATCTGCTGGTGATGGTCCACTGTGTTTTATCAAGTCCACGGTCAGCACAACGGTCTACCAGGAAGTTTTAGAGCACTTCATGCTTTCCTCTGCTGACCTGCTTTATGGAGATGCTGATTTAATTTTCCGGCAGGATTTGGCACCTGCCCACACTGCTAAAAGCACCAAAATTTGGTTAAATGACTGGCCAGTAAACTCACCAGACCTGAACCTCATAGAGAATCTATGCGGTATTGTCAAGAGGAAAATGAGAAACAAGAGACCAAAAAATGCAAATGAGCTGAAGGCCACTGTCAAACAAACCTGGGCTTCCATACCACCTCAGCAGTGCCACAGTCTGATCACCTCCATGCCACACTGAATTAAGGCAGTATTTAAAGCAAAAGGAGCCCCTACCAAGTATTTAATACATATATAGTAAATTAGCATATTTTGCAGAAGGCCAACAATTCACTAAAACATTTTTTTTTATTGGTCTTATGAAGTACTCAATTTTTGAGAATATCCAAAATCATGAAAATTAAGAAAAAAAAACACTTAAAATATATCAGTCTGTATAATATTCAAGTTTGACTATTTGTATTGAATTACTATAATAATCAACTTTTTAATGATATTGAGATGCACCTGTATACAATTATCTCATTTATACAACTGAGGATTGAGGGCCTTGCACAGGAGCCCAGCACTTTGGTAAGTGATGGCTCTTAAATATAAACATCTGTAGCTAATTTGTACGTTAGCCTGTGACATGCTCCTGCATTATTCCAATCAAAGATTTCTGAGGTCACCTTCTTGATCATTGTTCTCAGCAGTCCCTTATGGCAGATATGATGCAGCTATTTTTTCTTTCGGAAAAAGCTCAAGCTATTAATGATGCGTCACTTATATACAGCTGCAGATCCATTTGGGGTGGAAAAAAAAACGTTTCGCCAGAGTGAGTCACGAGTGAGGCAGGACACAAGCCAGGGACAGAAAAGATAAAGTTGCAGCGTACAAGACATTCTGGATTTATTTCAAAGGAAAAAAAATCTTGAGTGCAGGAAACCCAGTGATCCTGCTGTAAGTCACCGGAATTGTTTTGTGACAAGAACTCACAGACAGAGCTTCTCAGCGGCTTCAGGTGAGTTCATCACCATGCCCAGAGATTAACAGACTATAAGTCACGATAATAAATGCAGAAAGTAATACACTATAGAGACAAATGTTTGAGGACACCTCACCATAAGATTGACATGTGCTCTTATAATAACCTCCGCTCTCGTGGTAAGATGTTCCACTAGGTTTTGTGGAGATTTGTGCTCATGAGTTAGTCAAGTCAAGCACTCACACACACACGCTCTAAAACTGAGAACTTTGCATCTGACATTTGTCGTCGGTGTCTGATCTGCTTTACCTAAACAACCTTCAAACAACAGAAATACCTCTTTTAAGTTCACAGTTGGGCTAAGGAGTGTTGCTGTTGTGGCTTTCTGCGAAAAAAAAGGACCAAAAAATTCACTATAGCAGCTTTATTAATACCCTAACTATTAAAAAAAAATAAATAAACATCACAAGTTTTCGGACAATCTGCTGGAAGAAAAAAATTTTCTTTTCAAGAAAAAAACAAGGAGAGAAGGAGAATTTTAAAGCTGAATAATATTATTTAAAAAAACAGCACTATGACACCTTTAAATATGTTTCTACATGTATTATTCAACCCTTTACTTCTAGCTTTTACAACAACAAAACCTCAACCTAACTCTTTAGTGTCCTGGCATGAAGCAGTGATTCTGCTCTGGTTCTCCCTCTGCCTGTGAGTCTTTCCGACACCGGGGCATAACGACCCCTGCGATGAAACCTACAACTTAACTAAATTATGTTTACAACTTCAATGAGCTTCGTCTGATGCCACTTCTCATCTGCAGCCCCTGTATCCATTAGCATTTATGAAATCATGCCACACACACACACACACACACACACATCCCTGCAGCACACTGTAATGGAAATGTTCCTTTATTGAGTTTTTGATGGAACAGTTAAACAGCTTTATTGGCCTCATTACATGAGGTCTTCAAAAATGCAACAATACTGTGTGTGTGTGTGTGTGTGTGTGTGTGTGTGTGTGTGTGTGCGCGCGCACGCGCACTTGAGAGAGACGATGAAAGAAAACCATTTATGGGCAAAAATCATCTAAACGATGCATTGTGAAGCTTTTTTCACAGATTTTGCATTAACGCAAGAAACGTAATCATTCTTTTTGTTTTTTACATTTACAAATCATGTAGCTTCACAGACACATTTAAGCCTTTTTCTGGACGTTGCATTTAAATGCAAAATGCTAAAAAAAAAAGGAGCATTAGTAAGAATCCAACCCAGCACGAATCAGCAGTAAAACAGGGCAGTAAAAACAAGGACAGGAAAAGACTATTGCAAGACGTGTTATGCCATGAACAAATAAAAAAGTTTATTTATTCATTAGTGGATGAGGCGTCCCATGGTGCTAAATCAGGGGTTTATAAGATTTTTGTATACCAAAAAAGGTTATGCCGACAGGCACAAAAATACTTTCAAACTGACCGACCTAATTGCATCCGGACAACTGAATCCCTCACAATATTCAATAAAAAACTAAAACGTCGTTTCTTTTGCGAGCATTTAACATCTAACTGCCACTTATTATCCTTTACCTCTTTCCTGTCTAAGCTTTTACTATTTTGAACGATGACTGAAACCTTGTACCCACCGTCTCGTTTTTTTGCCATCTCATAATAAATCACTACTTGTGTTCCTCAACTGTAAGTCACTTTGGAAAAATAGTGTCTGCCAAATGAATAAAAAATATAAAATGTACCACATTAAAGGTCAACCGATTCATCGGTTTTGCCGGATAATGGTCCAAGACGTTGAAATAATCAGCACCGATAGTCGATTGCTGGAACAATCGGTCGATAGTTTTTCCGGGTTGCGTCTGCACTGGAGCGGCTGAGAAGGTTTGCTGTCAGCACTAAAGCGGCCTCTAAAGGTGAATCACAGACGCCATGTGCTCTCCATTGTTTTTTTTTCATGAGAGACTGTGCACGAGACTCTACCTTATTCATAGCGCATTAACTCAAGTTAACAGAAAATTAAGATAATTTTAAAATGTTTTAGTAAATGTAATTAATAAAAAAATATAAAAAAATATTTCTAAAAGCATTTAATAACTTCAGTTAATGTTACAAATGGAATCTTATTTAAAGTGCTACCATTTAACATAAATCCAAATAGTCATGATAAAAATGGACATCTTTAAATGTCTTCAAAAAGTCCAAAACATTACAATTACATTTATTTTTATGTATTTTTTTTGTAAGAAAGTTCAATTGGTTGATTATTCGTTTATCGGGAAGCACGGTCCAGCCTAGCTATTGGTAAAATCCATCGATCGACTTCTAATACCACAAAGCAGTTTTGTTTGTAAAATATTTTTGGACCATGTACGTTTGAATGGTGGCTCTTACATGGCAAAAATGCACAATAAATAATACAATATCATTCAACGTCTTGGACATTTTCTCCAGAACGTCCTTAGCCAGAAGTGAGCTCTCCCTTCACCCAGACTCAACGCGTTACAACGGCTTGTATCTAAACAGTAGCCGACCAAGTAAGTCATTGTTCACTGTCTTTCTCCTTCCTTTCACAACTATTTCTCTCGGGAGTTTATCTTTTGGCATCGTCGTGCATTTAAAAATCACCCGATGAAAGTTTTTCTCCCGATGCCGTGCAGCTCAGAACACAGATGAGGTGCGTTATTCGTTTCCGTTCGGCAATTTCATTGGTCTAATTTTATGGGGTTCAGTTTTTTGGCTTGAAGTTTGTGAAACCGGGAAAAACCCAGGAAAAATTCATAAATTAGCCGCTTAGTTGTTTAAGCCCTGGGGTTAAAAACGTTGGAAAACAGTAGCGGCTTATAGTCTAGAGAAAATGAGTTAGATAGACTTTGAGAAGCAGAAAGAAGAAAAGACTGACAGAGAAAGAGAGAGATAAAGAGATACATAGAAACATTATCTTCAGATAATCTCCCTTATATTATAAGAATGGTCAGAGAGTTGGTAAACTTCAGTGTGTGTGTGTGTGTGTGTGTGTGTGTGTGTGTGTGTGTGTGTGTGTGTGTGTGTGTGTGTGTGTGTGTACAAAGAGAACACAGAACACAAATAGAGTGTGACCTTATCTCCCTTAAAACCTGCCTCAGTAATAGCGTGTGTACCTCACCACGTTACCATATTAAACGTGCATTCACGTGAACTACTGCTGCGAGTTTCATCAACAATCTTCTAGAATCAGCGTTCCATTCCGTTTATATTAAAATACTGTAAATCTGTAAAACCTGCAAGTTATGCAGAGCTGAGCCTGTGGGGCCTGGAAGTACCACAGTGATGCACGAGCACGTGAAAAAAATAAAATTCAATAAAACGTGGTTTGCGAACATCAGGTGGCGCAATCAACTCATCTCAATTACCGCAATCACCATAGTGATGAATTCAATTAAAAAGCTTTGCAAATAACGGCAGCAGTAAATGGTTGCTGCGTTTCTCCAATTCTCTTTTTATAGCTTGTGTGTGATACAACAGTTAGTTTATCCGTTTTCACACGTGATTTGCTTCGGCTTTACTACATTTAAATGCTTGTTTTCAATGTTTGTATAGGTTTGGGTGGGAACATTACTTTGTTAGTTCTTTGACTGGTAAAGGGAGAGAGGGAGCTGATATGATGGAGAGGAGAAAGGTAGATATGTTGTGTGTTCAGGAGACCAAGTGGAAAGGGAGTAAAACCAGGAACATTGGAGGTGGGTTTAAACTGTTCTTTCATGGTGTGGATGGAAAGAGAAATGGTGTAGGGGTGATACTGTACAGTAAGAGTGTAGTAAAGGTGAAGAGAGTTTCTGAAAGGGTGATAAACATGAAGCTGGAGTTTGAAGGGGTGATGATAAATGTCATCAGTTCTTATGTGGGTTAAGTAGGCTGTGAGATGGAGGAGAAGGAAAATTCTGGAGTAAGTTAGATGAAGTGGTGGAGAGTGAACCTAGGAATGAAAGATTGGTGATTGGGGCAATGTGCGTGTGGTAAAGGGAACAGAGGTGATGAGGAGGTGATGGGTAGGTATGGTCTGAAGGAGA